>NC_061513.1:357650871-357752139 GCF_022539505.1 Lolium rigidum | reverse complement strand
CATGTCATCTACGCCCTTACACCCATCTCAGGTGTAGGGGCGGCACCCCGCTTGATCATAGTTTAGTAGATCTGATCCGTTACGGTTGCTCCTTGTTCTGCAAGGATTAGTTTAACATCTGCATTAGTTAGGCCCTACAAAGGGTTGGAGGATCCAGCGGCGTGTAGGGTGAAGTTTGCTAGCCCTAGAAAGGATGTTCCGGGATCAACCTCGTGTTGGTTTTTAGGCCCTGTCTAGGATCGGCTTACGGTCACCGTGCGCGAGCGCGAGGCCCAATCGTGAGTAGGATGATCCGATTATGCGGTGAAAACCCTAAATCGTCGTAGATCTCATTAGCTTTATCTTGATCAAGCAGGACCACCATATATTCGGACACCTTGTCCGAATCATGGGTGGATCGGCTCTTTGAGCCGATTCACGAGATAACCCGAGAGCCGATCGAAGCTCGTATTTAATGTTTACGTGTATGCCATGCAGGAAACTAAGCGAGGCATCATCCAACACCTTCCCGACCAGGTATAGGTCGGTGGCACGCCCTTGCGATAGCATCGGACGTGTGACCGAGGAGGCTTTGCGGGCCGTCGCTCCGAGGGACCGGGGCCAGCCGCAGCCCTAGTTGTTCCCGGCTCTACCGTGTTGCCCGTCGCTGCCCGCCGGTGGGTTTCCGACGTCAACACATTCTCGGCACGCCGGTGGGACAATCTTCGACATCCACCCCATCGCCATCTACATCCGAGATGGCGGAAAGCACTCCGGTCAAGTACGAGGATCTGACTGACGAGCTCAAGAAGAAGCATGACGAGATCAAGGCAGTCCTCGAAGCCGAACTCATCGGCTCTTTCCACAGAACCCGCTCCCATGGCGTCAGGTGGAAGGGGTTCTCACCCGAAGGCGCACTCGATGGAGTGGACCTGTCCGCTCCGTCAGAAGAACGCACCAGTGTCGCTGCGTCAGGAGATCAACTACATGGTGGCTCATTCGCTGCACCGCCACTCTGAGAGCCTGGTGAACACTTTAGAGCGTGTCGCTCTGCGCGTGATCCAGGAAATCATGAGCCATCGGTATTCTCCGTCGGGACCAGCTCTGGGGACTTACAAAGGAGAGATGCCACTCCAGTCCCATCCACCGCTGCCGTTCGCATGGGCAGCGCCAGAAGTGCCGAACTCATCGGCATACGTCGTCTACAAAATTGGTGGTGATCCTAGTGACTACCAATTCCTACCCGAGGCGCCCAAGGAGATCCCGCACGGATACGCGTGCGCATATGTGCCAGACTGCAACACCTGGGCACTCTCGAACCAGGCTGCGACGGCAGGGGCCTCTGGAACAGCAGGAGGAACGTCGGGAGCCGATCCTGAGAAGCAAACGTGGTTAGCTAAGTACGCCACTCCGACAAACCTCCAGAGCCCAGCTCCTGCAGTTGGCTCAGAACTGGAAAAGCAAGCATGGCTGGTTAAGTATGCCACCCCGGCGAATCTTCAGGGTTCGACACCTCCAGCCATCACCGCGGATCAGATTTGTACGATTCTAAAAGATCAGTTCGGCATGATGCCGAAAAGGAAGGCGTTCGGCTATACCAAGCCGTACCCCAACGAGTACGAATTGATCCCGCTACCACCCAAATATCGGCTCCCGGACTTCACAAAGTTTAGTGGATCGGATGGTTCCAGCTCCATCGAGCATGTGAGCCGATATTTGGCACAGACTGGGCACGATCTCAGCATCGGACGAGTTGCGTGTGAGGTTCTTCGCACGGTCCCTCACAGGATCGGCTTTCGGGTGGTACACATCGCTGCCACCGAACTCCATCCGGACTTGGAAGCGGTTGGAAGAGCAGTTCCATGAGCAAGTATCACTCGGAGGCTTCCGAGGCTGGCATTGCCGATCTAGCACAAGTACAACGAAGCGCGGGGAGACGAGTGTCGAATACATCCGAGCGCTTCGAGACCATTAGGAACCGATGCTTTTCGGTTCATGTAAGTGAAAAAGAAGCGGTCGAGTTGGCGGTGGTGGGTCTCTCATCATCGATTAAGGACGTGGCCTCCCAAGCAGACTACCCTTCATTGGCGCACATGGTGCGAGGCTGTCGGCATATGAACAGGCGCCACCCGGATGTTTACCAGGACAAATTCAAGCGTGCGGTGGCCCTGGTTGAGGCAGACGAGGATGAAGGTGTTGCGGGAGATCGAGAGGTAGCAGTGGCTGAATGGACTCGAGCGGCAGGCCCCGTGTCCTGCAAATGGGTGAAGCCACAAGGCCCTCCAAAAGGGTTCGACTTCGACGTGACCAAAACTGAGCAGATTTTCGATCTCTTACTCACGGAGAAGCATATAAAGGTACCCGAAGGCCACAAGATCCCCACGGTGCAAGAGCTGAACGGAAAGCCATACTGCAAGTGGCACAACACGTTCACCCACACCACCAACGACTGCAGGGTGTGGCGGCAGCAGATCCAAATGGCGATAGAAAACGGACGGTTAATTTTCAACCAGTACGCCATGAAGGTCGACACACACCCCTTCCCCGCCATTAATATGGTGGAATGCACTTACCCCGAAGGTTGCCAGCCAGGATCCTCGTTCAGCATCAACATGGTAGGACCCGGGCACCATGATGGCGTGTATTTCACACGTTCGTTGGGCAACCCCAAGAGGAAGGTATGATGCGCACAGCAGCAAGTTTTCCCTCAGAAAGAAACCAAGGTTTATCGAACCAGGAGGAGCCAAGAAGCACGTTGAAGGTTGATGGCGGCGGGATGTAGTGCGGCGCAACACCGGAGATTCCGGCGCCAACGTGGAACCTGCACAACACAACCAAGCTACTTTGCCCCAACGAAACGAGTGAGGTTGTCAATCTCACCGACTTGCTCGTAACAAAGGATTAACCGTATTGTGTGGAAGATGATTGTTTGCAGAGAAAACAGTAAAACAAGTATTGGAGTAGATTGTATTTCAGTAAAGAGAATTGGACCGGGGTCCACAGTTCACTAGAGGTGTCTCTCCCATAAGACGAACAGCATGTTGGGTGAACAAATTACAGTTGGGCAATTGACAAATAAAGAGAGCATGACAATGCACATACATATCATGATGAGTATAGTGAGATTTAATTGGGCATTACGACAAAGTACATAGACCGCCATCCAACTGCATCTATGCCTAAAAAGTCCACCTTCAGGTTATCATCCGAACCCCTCCGGTATTAAGTTGCAAAACAACGGACAATTGCATTAAGTATGGTGCGTAATGTAATCAACAACTACATCCTTAGACATAGCATCAATGTTTTATCCCTAGTGGCAACGAGCACAACACAACCTTAGAACTTTCTCATCCATCGTCCCAGGTGTCAATGCGGGCATGAACCCACTATCGAGCATAAGTACTCCCTCTTGGAGTTAAAAGCATCTACTTGGCCGGAGCATCTACTAATAACGGAGAGCATGCAAGATCATAAACAACACATAAGCATAACTTTGATAATCAACATAACAAGTATTCTCTATTCATCGGATCCCAACAAACGCAACATATAGAATTACATATAGATGATCTTGATCATGATAGGCAGCTCACAAGATCCGACAATGATAGCACAATGGGGAGAAGACAACCATCTAGCTACTGCTATGGACCCATAGTCCAGGGGTAGACTACTCACTCATCACTCCGGAGGCGACCATGGCGGTGTAGAGTCCTCCGGGAGATGAATCCCCTCTCCGGCAGGGTGCCGGAGGCGATCTCCGGGATCCCCGAGATGGGATCGGCGGCGACGGCGTCTCGGTAATGTTTTCCGTATCGTGGCTCTCGGTACCGGGGGTTTCGTCACGGAGGCTATTTGTAGGCGGAAGGGCAGGTCAAGAGGCGGCACGGGGGCCCAAACCACGGGCCGGCGCGGCCGGGGGTGGGGCCGCGCCGCCCTAGGGTTTGGCCACCCTGTGGCCCCTCTTCGTCTCTCCTTCGGACTTCGGAAGCTTCGTGAGAAAATAGGCCTCCGGGCTTTTATTTCGTCCAATTCCGAGAATATTTCTTTACTAGGATTTCTGAAACCAAAAACAGCGGAAAACAACGAATCGGCACTTCGGCATCTTGTTAATAGGTTAGTTCCGGAAAATGCACGAATATGATATAAAGTGTGCATAAAACATGTAGATAACATCAATAATGTGGCATGGAACACAAGAAATTATCGATACGTTGGAGACGTATCAGCATCCCCAAGCTTAGTTCTGCTCGTCCCGAGCAGGTAAAACGATAACAAAGATAATTTCTGGAGTGACATGCCATCATAAACTTGATCATACTATTTGTAAAGCATATGTAGAGAATGCAGCGATCAAAACAATGTGTATGACATGAGTAAACAAGTGAATCATAAAGCAAAGACTTTTCATGAATAGCATTTCAAGACAAGCATCAATAAGTCTTGCATAAGAGTTAACTCATAAAGCAATAATTCAAAGTAAAGGTATTGAAGCAACACAAAAGAAGATTAAGTTTCAGCGGTTGCTTTCAACTTGTAACATGTATATCTCATGGATATTGTCAACATAGAGTAATATAATAAGTGCAATAAGCAAGTATGTAAGAATCAATGCACAGTTCACACAAGTGTTTGCTTCTTGAGGTGGAGAGAAATAGGTGAACTGACTCAACATAAAAGTAAAAAGAATGGTCCTCATAGAGGAAAAGCATCGATTGCTATATTTGTGCTAGAGCTTTGATTTTGAAAACATGAAACAATTTTGTCAACGGTAGTAATAAAGCATATGCATCATGTAAATTATATCTTATAAGTTGCAAGCCTCATGCATAGTGTACTAATAGTGCTCGCACCTTGTCCTAATTAGCTTGGACTACCTGGATTATCACCGCAATACATATGCTTTAACCAAGTATCACAAAGGGGTACCTCTATGCCGCCTGTACAAAGGTCTAAGGAGAAAGCTCGCATTTGGATTTCTCGCTTTTGATTATTCTCAACTTAGACATCCATACCGGGACAACATAGACAACGAGATAATGGACTCCTCTTTTAATGCTTTAAGCATTCAACAACAATTAATTCTTTTCTCATTAGAGATTTGAGGATGTTTGTCCAAAACTGAAACTTCCACCATGGAACATGGCTTTAGTTAGCGGCCCAATGTTCTTCTCTCACAATATGCATGCTCAAACCATTCAACTCAGTGTAGATCGCCCTTACTTCCGACAAGACGAACATGCATAGCAACTCACATGAAATTCAACAATGAGTTGATGGCGTTCCCCAGTAAACATGGTTATCGCACAACAAGCAACTTAATAAGAGATAAAGTGCATAATTACATATTCAATACCACAATAGTTTTTAAGCTATTTGTCCCATGAGCTATATATTGCAAAGGTGAATGATGGAATTTTAAAGGTAGCACTCAAGCAATTTACTTTGGAATGGCGGGAAAATACCATGTAGTATAGGTAGGTATGGTGGACACAAATGGCATAGTGGTTGGCTCAAGTATTTTGGATGCATGAGAAGTATTCCCTCTCGATACAAGGTTTAGGCTAGCAAGGTTATTTGAGGCAAACACAAGGATGAACTAGTACAGCAAAACTCACATAAAAGACATATTGAAAGCATTATAATACTCTATACCGTCTTCCTTGTTGTTCAAACTCAAAACTAGAAATTATCTAGACCTTAGAGAAACCAAATATGCAAACCAAATTTTAGCATGCTCTATGTATTTCTTCATTAATGGGTGCAAAGCATATGATGCAAGAGCTTAAACATGAGCACAACAATTGCCAAGTATCACATTACCCAAAACATTTATAGCAATTACTACATGTATCATTTTCCAATTCCAACCATATAACAATTTAACGAAGGAGAAACTTCGCCATGAATACTATGAGTAGAAACCAAGGACATATTTGTCCATAAGCTACAGCGGAGTGTGTATCTCTCCCATAAAGTGAATGCTAGGATCCATTTTATTCAAACAAAACAAAAACAAAAACAAAACGACGCTCCAAGAAAAAGCACATAAGATGTGGCCGAATAAAAATGTAGTTTCAGGGGAGGAACCCGATAATTTGTTGATGAAGAAGGGGATGCCTTGGGCATCCCCAAGCTTAGACGCTTGAGTCTTCTTAATATATGCAGGGGTGAACCGCCGGGTGCATCCCCAAGCTTAGAGCTTTCACTCTCCTTGATCATGTTGCATCATACTCCTCTCTTGATCCTTGAAAACTTCCTCCACACCAAACTCGAAACAACTCATTAGAGGGTTAGTGCACAATATAAATTGACATATTCAGAGGTGACACACTCATTCTTAACACTTCTGGACATTGCATAATGCTACTGGACATTAGTGGATCAAAGAAATTCATCCAACATAGCGAAAGAGGCAATGCGAAATAAAAGGCAGAATCTGTCAAAACAGAACAGTTCGTATTGACGAATTTTAAAATGGCACCAGACTTGCTCAAATGAAAATGCTCAAATTGAATGAAAGTTGCGTACATATCTGAGGATCATGCACGTAAATTGGCATAATTTTCTGAGCTTCCTGCAGGGCAGTGGGCTCAGATTCGTGACAGCAAAGAAATCTGGAACTGCGCAGTAATCCAAATCTAGTACTTACTTTTCTATCAACGGCTTAACTTGGCACAACAAAACTCAAAACTAAGATAAGGAGAGGTTGCTACAGTAGTAAACAACTTCCAAGACACAAAATAAAAACAAAGTACTGTAGGTAAAAACATGGGTTGTCTCCCATAAGCGCTTTTCTTTAACGCCTTTCAGCTAGGCGCGAAAGTGTGTATCAAGTATTATCGAAGGGTGGTGCATTCTCAGCGAGGTGTGGAGTTTTCTCAACTAGGCATATTATATTAGATACATAAGTTTTAGCATCTCCCTTTTCATTAGTCTTAGGTGTGCTACTCTCATCAAACAAATTTTCAGGAACAAGCCAAGCATAGTTATTTTCTAGTGCATCATTCATAGCTAGGAGCTTACATGGTATTGGTGCTTTGATCTCCCCTCCATCATCAATATTATTAGTGTATCTTATTCTATCCATATCCATCTTTTCAAGGAGACTAACAAAATTAGTAGGAGAACCAAGCATATTAAATTTAGCAAACACCTTTCTAGCTTCTCTTGCTAGACCACCAAATTCTCTAAGAAGGGTTTCTAATACAAAATCTTTCTTTTCCCCTTCTTCCATATCACCAAGCGTGAAAAACATGTGTTGGATTATAGGATTAAGATTAACAAATTTAGTTTCCAACAAGCGAACTAAATGCGCAGCAGCAATTTCATAAGTAGGCGCAAGATCTATCAAGTGTCTATCTTCAAAATTTTCAATGGTACTAACATGGTTGAAGAATTCTTCTATATTATTTCTCCCGACTATAGACCCACGTCCTACCGGTATGTTCTTTGTGGTAAAATTAAAAGGAAACATGATGAATTGAGTAAAGTGAATGCAGGTAAACTAATTTTTTTGTGTTTTCGATATAGCAAACAAGATAGCAAATAAAGTAGAACTAGCAACTAATTTTTTTTGTATTTTGATTTAGTGCAGCAAACAAAGTAGTAAATAAAATAAAGCAAGACAAAAACAAAGTAAAGAGATTGAGAAGTGGAGACTCCCCTTGCAGCGTGTCTTGATCTCCCCGGCAACGGCGCCGGAAAAAGAGCTTGATGGCGTGTATTTCACACGTTCGTTGGGCAACCCCAAGAGGAAGGTATGATGCGCACAGCAGCAAGTTTTCCCTCGGAAAGAAACCAAGGTTTATCGAACCGGGAGGAGCCAAGAAGCACGTTGAAGGTTGATGGCGGCGGGATGTAGTGCGGCGCAACACCGGAGATTCCGGCGCCAACGTGGAACCTGCACAACACAACCAAGCTACTTTGCCCCAACGAAACGAGTGAGGTTGTCAATCTCACCGGCTTGCTGTAACAAAGGATTAACCGTATTGTGTGGAAGATGATTGTTTGCGGAGAAAACGATAGAAACAAGTATTGCGATAGATTGTATTTCAGTAAAGAGAATTGGACCGGGGTCCACAGTTCACTAGAGGTGTCTCTCCCATAAGACGAACAGCATGTTGGGTGAACAAATTACAGTTGGGCAATTGACAAATAAAGAGAGCATGACAATGCACATACATATCATGATGAGTATAGTGAGATTTAATTGGGCATTACGACAAAGTACATAGACCGCCATCCAACCGCATCTATGCCTAAAAAGTCCACCTTCGAGTTATCATCCGAACCCCCTCCAGTATTAAGTTGCAAAACAACGGACAATTGCATTAAGTATGGTGCGTAATGTAATCAACAACTACATCCTTAGACATAGCATCAATGTTTTATCCCTAGTGGCAACAGACACAACACAACCTTAGAACTTTCGTCATCTGTCCCGGTGTCAATGCAGGCATGAACCCACTATCGAGCATAAGTACTCCCTCTTGGAGTTAAAAGCATCTACTTGGCCAGAGCATCTACTAATAACGGAGAGCATGCAAGATCATAAACAACACATAAGCATAACTTTGATAATCAACATAACAAGTATTCTCTATTCATCGGATCCCAACAAACGCAACATATAGAATTACATATAGATGATCTTGATCATGATAGGCAGCTCACAAGATCCGACAATGATAGCACAATGGGGAGAAGACAACCATCTAGCTACTGCTATGGACCCATAGTCCAGGGGTAGACTACTCACTCATCACTCCGGAGGCGACCATGGCGGTGTAGAGTCCTCCGGGAGATGAATCCCCTCTCCGGCAGGGTGCCGGAGGCGATCTCCGGGATCCCCCGAGATGGGATCGGCGGCGACGGCGTCTCAGTAATGTTTTCCGTATCGTGGCTCTCGGTACTGGGGGTTTCGTCACGGAGGCTATTTGTAGGCGGAAGGGCAGGTCAAGAGGCGGCACAGGGGGCCCAAACCACAGGCCGGCGCGGCCAGGGGTGGGGCCGCGCCGCCCTAGGGTTTGGCCACCCTGTGGCCCCTCTTCGTCTCTCCTTCGGACTTCCGGAAGCTTCGTGAGAAAATAGGCCTCCGGGCTTTTATTTCGTCCAATTCCGAGAATATTTCTTTACTAGGATTTCTGAAACCAAAAACAGCAGAAAACAACAATCGGCACTTCGGCATCTTGTTAATAGGTTAGTTCCAGAAAATGCACGAATATGATATAAAGTGTGCATAAAACATGTAGATAACATCAATAATGTGGCATGGAACACAAGAAATTATCGATACGTTGGAGACGTATCACACCACTCTGGCAAAGATGGAGACGAGGGCAGCTGCTCTCGTAGCAAGGACACAGAGGAGGCCGCTCCACGCGATCGGCTCCGCCAAGACGGCAAGCGCTACGTCACAGAGGGAGAAGTAAAGAACATAAGATATCAGCGACCTCTCTCTGATCACCTCCTCAACAAGTATGTGAGTCAAGTATGACCAACGCCGGCGATACGGCGATGATGATGAAAGAAATCGTCCGGCCGGAGAAGCCGGAAGAAATCGTCGGCACGATCGCGATGAGGAGGAGCACGAGCGCCGTGCCAAGGGAAAGTCGGGGAGCGAGACGACGAGGACAGCATCGGGACCTGTCCCTTCTTCGTACACCGCTGGGATTCAGGAATGAGCCGATTGCCCACAATCGGCAATTGCCCGTAATGCAACCGAAGAAGAAGGAGACAGCCAACGTGTCCGTGTTCAAGCGCCTAGGGCCTCTCCCGCCACAAAGCAAACGTGCTTGAGTCCCCTCGGTTGGAAGATCTCGAGGATTCGAAGACGAGGGAGAAGAAGAAGACAGGTACCACCGGCCAAGGTGGTGCCCTGATGGACTCAGCCGTTCCCAAAAGTGCAGGGTTCAGCGATTGCGCGGCCTGGAGGAAGCTGAAAGATTATACCTACACACGTTAAGGAAGGCACGACCTGATCTGGCCGCCAAAATTCAGCGAACCCTGGACGAAGAGGGTCGCCCACGGAAAATGGAGTGGCGCCCCAAGCAAAGGAAAGCCGATGATGAGACATCGGCTGGCACAAACATGGTGCTCGTCCTCCCGACGAAGCTTAGTGCTCCACGATTACATGATGCACTCGAGGTGGACGACAGCAAGCGCACCAACATGATAAAGTCAGAGATTGGGCTGGTTTCATCCACTGGCCTAACCGTGTAGCTGGAGCAAATCAACGAGCACGCGCGGCAAGGCTGATCCTTGTGATCGGCCCCAAAAGTTTATGGAGGAACATTACAAAACCTTCATCGAACAAGCAACGTGGAGGCCGATTCCAGCAATCAGCCAAAATTATCCTCACTATCCATTCTGCCTGGGTTCAACATTCGGTCCAGCAGGGAATACCTAAAAAGCCGATACCATCAAGTCCATTGAAAGAATCGGCTCGGGGGGGCACCTAGGTAGATAGAACACGAGGATATACAGCAGGAGTGTCTTGCAGATGCCCAGCAACCCAAGATATTCTCTCAAGATGGGTATTAAAGTATGGGGGCCGATACATAAATCGGCCGTAAAATTCAAAAAAATTTAAGCACAGCCGGTGCAGCAGACATCGACTAAAGGAAAGGAGCCGATCTGGCCTGCAAAGACAAAGAAGTGAACTGCAGAAGCTTGGGGGGCAGCTCACCCTGAAGGTTCTCTGCTCTGGGAAGCCGATTTTATTGAAATTGGCTGGCTCTGAGGCCAATGGCGGCACATTTGGGCTGATCCATTACCGTTCTCGCCTTGATTGAGGCTCGGGGGGCAGCTAATTTGGTGGATGCTCTATGTTTCGGGAGCCGATCGGAGTTGCATCGGCTGACCCTGTATCGCGGCCTTCTCTGAAAAACGCTGAGCTGCTTGCAGAGGAAGACGGCTAAGGTTGGAGAGGGAGGCTATCGTCTTTTACAGGGTCTGGACCGTCTTGTTGCTACAAGAATGGGAGGAAGACTGGATTCTCAAAAATGGCCGATGAGCAGTCATCGGCTATAATTTGCGGAGTATCAGATCACAGTCTGAATTTGAGAAGTGCTTGACTGACGGTCTAATCGATATCTGAGCCCGGCTCTAAAAGAGGAGGGGACTGATACGTTGCTATCGGCCTTGGTGAGACGAGCTGGAGGATTGAAATTGAGCTAATTGAAAGATAAATCGGGAGAACAATTTTCATTAGTTCAAAGGAGCAACTTTACAAGGAAGAGCCGATGGCTCTCAAAAGAGGGATCTGGTGCCTAGTGCACTGCTACTACTAGTCCTACTCTACTAGTCGCCGCTGTCCTCATCATCACCGACGTCGATGTCGTCGGCGCTACCTCCGGAGGCTTCCTCGTCGCTGCTGCCCCAGCCTTCGGCCGGAGCCTCTTCTTCCTCGTCATCATCATCATCCTCGCTGTCCGCCCAAGGGCGGAAGCGCTTCGTCGGCGGGTATCCAGCGGAAGAGGAAGAATCATCTTCCTCCTCCTCCTCTTCTCCTTCCTCGTCATCATCTTCGTCCTCGCTGTCCGCCCACATGCGGGAGCGCTTCTTCGGCGGGAGCCTGGCGGAGGGGGAGGCCTTGGTCTTCTCCACTTCTCCTTCTTTCTTCTCCTTGTCGGAGGAGATGGGGTTCGCCCCGGAGTGGAGGTCGTCATCGTTCTTGTTCTTCGGCGACGATTGGAGGGGGAGGCCTGAGGGGGATGAGGAAGAGGAAGACATTGCTGCAAGGAAGAGGGTTTTTTGGTGCCGATAGCTAGAACAGAGGAAGAGGATGAAGAGGGCTAATCAGTCGGCAAGGTTAAATAAAGGAGGAGCCTAGTGGAAATTCAATGCCACAGCAGTTTCCGAGGAGACGATGCCCAACAGGAAAATCTTGCGGCCACGTGGAGAAGTGGAAGGGGCAAGGCATCATGATGAAGGATTCTGCGGCGGTTTCTGCTCTGCCACGACATGACCCGACGTAAGAAAAGCATAATGATTTTGGAAATGTCATTTCCAAAACCAGGGGGGCATGTGTTATCACCGGAATTTGACCGAGTCAGAGGTGGGCCGCGATCAAGATGGACTTGAAGATATATATATATATATAGAAGGAATATGTGAATCGGCCTTACATGCAAAATTTGGGCTAGTTTGCCCATGTATCTGTAACATATTAGATTACGTGTCGGTTAGGAGATAGAGTTTTACCCGTGCACGGTTAGGTGCACGCCTGAGTTAGAAAGTCCCTTGGACTATAAATATGTATCTAGGGCTTATGGAATAAACAACAACCAACGTTCAACACAAACAAATCTCGGCGCATCGCCAACTCCTTCGTCTCGAGGGTTTCTCCGGTAAGCACCATGCTGCCTAGATCGCATCTTGCGATCTAGGCAGCACAAGCCTACCCACGTTGTTCATGCGTTGCTCGTGCTGAAGCCTTTTTTATGGCGAGCAACGTAGTTATCTTAGATGTGTTAGGGTTAGCATTGTTCTTCGTATCATATGATGTCGTAGTGCGACCCTTATGCATCTAGCCGCCCTTACACCCATCTCAGGTGTAGGGGCGGCACCCCGCTTGATCATAGTTTAGTAGATCTGATCCGTTACGGTTGCTCCTTGTTCTGCAAGGATTAGTTTAACATCCGCATTAGTTAGGCCCTACAAAGGGTTGGAGGACCCAGCAGCGTGTAGGGTGAAGTTTGCTAGCCCTAGAAAGGATGTTCCGGGGATCAACCTCGTGTTGGTTTTTAGGCCCTGTCTAGGATCGGCTTACGGTCACCGTGCGCGAGCGCGAGGCCCAATCGTGAGTAGGATGATCCGATTATGCGGTGAAAACCCTAAATCGTCGTAGATCTCATTAGCTTTATCTTGATCAAGCAGGACCACCATATATTCGGACACCTTGTCCGAATCATGGGTGGATCGGCTCTTTGAGCCGATTCACAGGATAACCTGAGAGCCGATCGAGGCTCGTATTTAATGTTTACGTGTATGCCATGCAGGAAACTAAGCGAGGCATCATCCAACACCTTCCTGACCAGGTATAGGTCAGGTGGCACGCCCTTGTGATAGCATCGGACGTGTGACCAGGAGGCTTTGCGGGCCGTCGCTCTGAGGGACTGGGGCTAGCCGCAGCCCTAGTTGTTCCCGGCTCTACTGTGTTGCCCGTCGCTGCCCGCCAGTGGGTTTCTGACGTCAACACGTACACCGAAGGAGAAACTTCCGTGGAGCTCGAAGACAAAGGAGTCAACTGCAACAAGCTTGTGAACCCAATCAACGAAGTCAATGGAGTCAAATTCTGCATCAGCTAGAATGTAAACCTAGACTAGTAATAGAAGGGAACCATTTCCCTAATCCTAGCACCTAAGTAGCTAGAGTTCTATAGCAAGCCAAGTAGCTCTTAAGCTAAAGTTAGTGATAAGTTAGACTACGAGTTGTTCTTTTGAAGCTTTATTTGCAGTTTACCTCACTGTAAAGTAGGAGGCTATGTTGATCTTCTATAAACAGTTCGTGTATCCTTCTATAGACATGCCTTGGACTCGCATATGTTTATGTTGTATCACTCTGAGGGATGTAATATGAGTGGAACGGTGTTTCACTTGTGTTATGTCAATGACTTGCGTACTACACCATGAAGTGGTATGCTGGGTCACCACAGCTGGTATCAGAGCAAATGTTTTGACCCTAGGATTAAAACCCTTTAAAGGAGACCTATAGGTTTGGTAGTGTCTATAGGAAGTTGACTTAGCTAAACCAACTATTCTTATGACTTGAGATGGGTATTCACTTGAGAATAATCCTGACACCCTTGAGTCAATCTTTCTTACTCCCTCTGTTCCATTCTATAGTGCCTATAGTTTTTTGGCACGGAAATTAGCGCAAGAGTATTTTTTACACTAGACTCCTAGCTGAATGATTTGAGATCAACGTAAAATTTGGGAAATCCATATCTCACTAACTTACCATAACAAATTTGAGACCTGAACGATTTAGGAGCTGAACAGGGAGGGTGTAATAAAAAAAGCTAAGCTACAACCTTATATTTTGAAACAAATGCCAAAAATCTATAGGCACTATAAAAAGGAACGAAGGGAGTATCTATCTTTCTTGAGTACAATTGATTATTTATCTTGCTTCATTCCAAATTAGTAAAACACCGTTGTAGCTTATGATAATGGGTGTCAGTAGACCACAGTTGGTATACAGTATATGGTAGTACAAAGAGAGGATACAACCATAAAGGAAGATATCCTATTGGAAGAAGTATACCAATGCAAGTTATGGTTTAGTAAAGAGTCATTTAAAATGCCAAAAGACTGATATTAAGTAAATGAGATAAGTTATATGAGGTAGTATATACCTATGATGAGTAAATCATGGGAGGTAAGGAAGAGTGATAGGACTTATATAAGTCTACTTTTCATGGTAGAGTTGGTAATCATATATGATTCACTTGAGAGTCATGATGTGATGGAGTAGAACATCATAAGTAAGTTAACATGAGCCTGATGAGGATTAAGGTTTTATGGAATAGTTCAAAAACACAGTTTTAAAACCATGGCAACTATGTCAAGTATGCTAGAACCATAGTTGATAGTCTGAAGAAGGCTTTATTAGAGCATAGTTTATAGAGAAGCCATGTTATAGTCTCGAGAGATCATGTGAGGTTAGTTTTCAATTGAATGGAATCCAAGGTAGAATTTTCAAAGGAAATTAGGTCAACCACAACTGTTCTGGACCAATTTGCTCAAGTTTATTTGATTGCAAGTGAGAAATCGAGGTAAATATTGAGACAAATAGTAGGAATCCATATATATGTGCTAGGTATCACAACCTAAACCTATCTTATGTGGTGTTATATACTACACATCTGAGCCTGATGTTTAGGGATGTCCTACCCAACTACTATATTCAGGTATCTAAGGATGTGTATTATAAGCACAAAGCTGAATCTTCTTGGATTTTATTGGATTTTCATTGTTTGACTAGATCCATACATGAAGTTCGACTTTGATATGCAAATGCATGTTGCAATATCATGCTCTTACTTGATGTTATAGATCTAGAGGGTAATCGTATTCGTGTGAGGAAGTGATGAATTCTGAAGATTTTGAAGAGAAGATGAAGGTTAACTAGAAGAAGGAAGTAAAGTTGTGGGAAGCAACCACAACAATTTAAAGGAAGGACTAATCAAACTCACTTTTAACCACAATCAAGGAGTACTTCAGTATGGAAGGACCATGAAAGTGAGAAAAATGGTGAATGTGGAGCAATAGAAGTAGAGATCCATAGTCATTAAGGAAGAGGGAATGCAAGTGAAGTCACTTACGATACTATCTTTATAGTGTCAACGAGTGATTTTCTTGCAAAACAAACCCTAGACGCAGGAAAATGGACAAGTGAAGCCGCAACTGGTATATTAAGACCGCAATTGATATAGGATAATCATGAAGAGAAAGCACTGGAAGTGAGGTAGAGGTTGACTTTAACTATAAAAGAGTTCACATCTGGTATCAGATAAATCACATCTGGTATCAGATAGTCCACAACTGATAAACATTTAGTCAGAAGATTCATACCGGATACCCACAATTGTGTGAATACACCGTAGGGATTCTTCGTGAGACCCTAGAAACATACCAACAATAAGCCAGACCAAGACCAATTTTGTAACCTTGGAGTTTAATGATTAGAATAAAAGGAGCTTGAAGATCATTAGTAAACTCCAAGGGGGAGAGGAAGACTGAACGAGAAGTATTAAGATATGATATTTGGAGTACGATGGACCAAGAAGAAGGTCTGAACTGAGAGGAAGTCCGATCTTATTTTCATATGGTGGTTGGCAAATACCCATATAATAGTACTCTCAGATGGCTGTCAGACCAGAAGCCAAGGTTCATATCTCGAAGAAGTAAGGGTTAAACCCTAACTTGAGTGGGTAATTGATAATTACTCAGAAGTAAAGGAGCACAAGTAAGTCTAAGATGATAAAGTTGGATGAAGAAGATGTCGGAGGACAATCAAAGCTTATGAAGGCTAAAGACAGAAGGAGTTTCATCATACCAAAACTAATGATCCTTAGAAATGTTCCTTTCATGGAACCTAAAGTAACCAAAAGGAGGTTAGTGAATATAAACTAGAAGCCCTGATTGGATGTACTAAATGAGTCTAATCCACTCATAGGAATAAACCACCAGGACCATGCCTAATGTAAGTACCTTACCAAGTACCATTAATATAGTTATGGTAGTAAGGCAAAACAATACCTTACCTTAAAAAAACCTTTTAAGAACCAAGATTTGGATACTCGGATAGGAAACTGTCACCACAACTAGTAGTAAAGTCCATTAGCACAAGAAGAGGTCCTAATCCAAGGATCTTTGGAGAGCAAGACTATAAGCTTAGAATGTTGGAAGAAATCATATCATTAAAGAAAGTATCAGCGCCAGACATCATAAGATTCCAGGAAGGGTCTGTACAAGGGATATATCCAATTGTATAAAATGAGATCACCATGGAGTTTGAAAGAGATCGTGATCTATTCAAGTCAGCTCCACATTCCGAAACATGAGAGCGTTCGAAGTTCAGTTTAAGGGGGGGAGGCTGTAATGTCCCAGGTTTAGAGGCAAGAAAAAGAGAGAACACGAGAGTGTGCATTGCATTCATGCATACAAAATCAGGGGTATTTTCACGCGTTCATTTAAAACACAAAGAGATCAAGGTTTCTCTCACGTCGATGGAATTGATTTAGCTCATCGACGTGAGTGCGATAAATTTTGGCGTGACCTTTGTTGAACTATTTGGATTTGGGGGAAACAATTTGGATTCATTTCAAATATGGATAATAGAGATTCCAATATGAATAATAAAAATTCAAATAAGAATTTGAATTTCCCAATAATCATATCACATAAAGTAAATGAGTTCAAATACAAATTCAAAATTCAAAACAAATAAATGAATTAAACTTTATTACAACCTTTATCATCCAATATTTACAAGTCTCTTAAGGAGAAATAAAATCTGAAGTTACCAAAAGAAATTGTGTTACAAAAGAATAAAAGAAAGAATTCCTAAACTAAATCTTGATCTTTCCAATCTTCCAATATTCTTCTTTTCCCTGCAATAAAGGAAAACAAATACAAGAGAAATAATAGTGGTTAATGTTAAAATGTTTGCCTCACTTTTGGTGAGGCAATGTTAAATATTGGAAACCAGCTACTGGGAATTAGGAACTTGTCCTAATACCCAAATTTTGATTAGAGGAAGAAACACTTTCTTAGGCAACATTAGGGCCAAATGGATCATATAAGGGACAATTGGATGACACTTGGATCAGGAGAGGCAACACTGATCATGAAGGCAACAAGGGACTAAGGCAATATGGCACGATCCATTTTTTCCTAGACAGGCAGCAATGCAACAAATAAAGTTCCCTCTAATCTAGCTTAGTTTCCTTAAAGCCCACAAATCCATCAAAATAGATCATATGTGACATAGAAAAGTCATGATGATCCTACTCAATTATTTTAAAGTCATTTGCTGAATAAGCAAAGCTTAGTTGCTCCCAGATCTGTGAGTAAGTCATACATAATTAAGCCATATGAATAAAGCCCACAGATGCAATGTCATACACTAAATGGCAGCAAGTAATACACTTGGTTGTATTCCAAAATAAAGGCCCACATGGTTAATTATAAGCATTAGCCGAAGCCCCACAAGGTCACTTGATGGACAAGAGAGAAAGGAAAATAGTGCTACACATGGATAAGGAAGGAATCAATCAAAGCTTGCACTAGGTGGAAACTAACCAGCATTGAAACTTGAACAGTCAAGTGATGTCACTACAAGCAGCACATTCACAACATGCATAGTGTGTGCTGTCACACACACAGCCAACAGCCAGTACTATAAAAGCAAACCAGCACCCAGCCACATCCTTGTTTTTGCTTTGGCAAAGGCAACACCAACAGCCTTTGATCATACTCACACATCAGTGGCTATCCATAAATTCTTAGAACAACAAGAACACAACCATATAGCCTGGAACAAGCACAAACAGCTAGAAGGAACAAGCTGTCCACCAGTAGGAGGTTTCTTTCCAAGTCAATAGGCCAAGCTATCAAGAGCAACAGGTAGAAACCAACAAGTATTTAAGTAGATCATACAATATCTGTTCTTGCATAGACGTTTTCGGGAAGAATAAAAGTAGTATACATAGTAAACCATCTAAATACCTTCAACTAGGTTTTAACCTCGGAGGACAGGGGGATGGATTTTCTCTCAGATCTGCCTAGTGGTGGTATGTAATAATCATCACAGAGAAATTATAAGCCACACTTTAGTATATGTTCTTATCCAGTATTTTTGCCTCAGCCTTTGAATCAAAGGCAGGGCCAAAGAATCAAGCAGCAGCATCTATTCTTATAATTTTTTACACAACACAACCTTCCTTAACAAATCCACAATCTACAGGAATCGACTTGGGGTCCAGGAAAATTAGTCCCAGGCCAACCAAGTATATTTGAATCAGAGTGTATTGGAATCAGAGAAGTATCATTCACAATTACAGCAAGTTCAAGCCAGAGCTTGTGTATATACCAGCAACCTATAAGTTCATTTCTCCACTTAACTGAATGTAAGCGTTCAACTTTAACAGAGATATAGTACCACCAAAATTATAAGTGCTAGGGATGAATAATCATCCCAAACTAAAGCACCATATCCAACCTAACATGCTTGTCAAATAATTAAGGGCTTCACCGAGCCAACATCATGACAAGTGCTTGGATGAGAAAATAATGAGGCATTGTTAACTAGCAGTTGCTATTTCTTTGGTGATTTAATCCTTGAACAACACGGACAACACTAGTTGATCAATATAATGCCACTACAAGCAGATACATCGCTAGCAAACTTGGAATGCATACGTGTCATCGTGGTGAACAGACATATGCCATGGGATGGCTTATCTTGGGGCCGAATGGACGCTAGAGGATTCGGGGGAGGGTTTTTGGTATGGATGGAGAGGTTTCCGGATGGATTCCTCAAGAACTTGGCCTTGGCCGAAGGTAGAAGATGATGAACTCAAGAACAAAGACAGCACTAGATCTCTCTATTTCTTGGTCATAAGAGCTTACAGGTTTCTGTGTACAGCGTAACACATTGGACGTACCCGCGATGGGGTGTGCCCCCTCTCCTTATATAGGGGAGAGGGTGGATTACAGGGGAAGAAACCCTAAGAAACCCTAATGGGATCTTTGACTAGACAAACTACTTTACAAAACTACTTTAGCTACCGGTGATGCCGGTACGCCTTTAATCAGAAGCTGTGACATCCTCCGGCACCTGTTACGTCATCCTTTGCCTTTGGCGTCATGGCTTCGATTAAAGCTGAAGTGCTTCGCTCATCTTTGTCTTCTAGCTCTGGAGAGCATCTTTGACCGGTCTTGCCGATGTGCTACAGTGTAGCCTATTCTGGTATTCCGGTATGTCCTTAGCTAGTTCCGGTATCCCCCTCCTGGGATACCGGTATGATTCTCTGAATCAACCTTCGTTATCTGGAGCAACCTTTAAACCAGTATTCTGATGGCTAAAACCATCCGGTTTTGGCATGCCTTTGGCATACCGGGGGTCATCCCCCCGACATTAGTCCCCGAAGCTGGTATAGTCCGGTGGATCCTATCCAACGGACCATGCCAGGTTCTTTTTTCTCAAGATACCGGTTCAACCCTTCCGGAATCTGGATCAAACTCTTCAGCGTTTTTGCCGAACTCATGTCCTCGTACCATTTTCTCCGGTATCTCTGTTATTAAACCTCTCGTCGACAAAGTCGAGAATATCTCGGGTACCGCGCCTGTCAGTGACATGCGCACTATGCCTGGCGCGCGACAGTGTCAGTGGTCACTTCGATTCGTCTTCTGCGCTAGCATTTATGGCGCCGCACCGGATCCGCGCTGCCGTTCCGGATCCGTGTGGCCTCCCTGTGTCCTCTTATTTTTGGCGCGTGTATCCGCATGCCACGTGGTGGCTTACGAACCGAACCGCCGCGGCCCAGCTGTTGCCGGCCCACTTCTCCTCCTTCCTATATAACTGGGGTGCGGTTCCACTTCATCTTCTTCTCCGCACTTGCCCCCTTTCCTGCGCACAGAGCTCCTCGCCCCCTTGCGTTCCTGTCGCCGCCGGTCGCCGCCAGAGCACTGCTGCCAACGAACCAGCGCCGCTGCTCCGCTGCGCTGAAGGTCTCCGCCGTGTAGAGAGCCTCCGACGCTCCTTCGCCGCCGCTGCCTCGAGCTTCCTTCGGCGGCTTCCGCCCCTCTTCGTCGCCGGCCTTCGTCGACGACTGCGAGCCCGCTGCACCTCCGGTGACCCTCTTCTTCACGTCTTCTGTTGCCTCAGGTGAGCCCCAATGCCCGTTTTCCCTCTTCTTTTTCGCTTTCCAGTTCTTGGGCCGGTAGTGTATTTACTTCTTCCTTTTCCTTTGCTTTTCCTCTTACTCGTAGATCTTCGTGCGAGGCTAGGCTTTGGGAAACTTGTTTCTAGGTAGAGTCCGGCATCTTTCCGGAAAATGTCTTCCGTGGACTACCTTTCGGATTCCTCTTCCGGTAGCCACCACACCGTTATCCCATCATCTTCTTCCGGAGGAGCTTCGGCTGAAACGCACTCCGACGGGCTCGAGATAGATCTTGCCCAGAGCGAGGCCGGTACCGGTAGCTCGACTCCTGCTACCGGAAACCAAGGAGAAGCCGGCAGCTCCAGCCAGGGCGCCGGAGTAGATCTAGACTCCTACACGCGAGGAGCCTGGATGGGCTCCGATGTGACCCAGGCGGAAATCGACCGGCTCTACCGCTCCCAGAGGATTCCGGAAGAGGTTTGGTGCCAGATCCCTGGCGAGGAGCGCCAGCCCGAGCCTCAGCCGGGTGAGGTTGTGGTCTTTGCCGCTCATTTTGAGCGCGGCTTAGGCCTTCCAGCGTCGGATTTCTTCCGTCGCTTTCTAGACTTCTACGAGCTTCAGCCCCACCATCTTCCGGGCAATGCTATCTTTTATCTTTCTTCCTTCACCGCCTTCATGGAGGGATATTGCGGTATCACTCCTTCTGTCGACAACTTCTCTTTCTTTTACTATCCTCGGAAGAACTCTATCCAGGATAGGAAACTTCCTCAGCCCAAACCCTTTGTTCGGTGCGGGGGCTGCATTCAGTCTCCCCGCGCCGGGAGCAACTTCTACAAACTCTCCGGTCTGGACTCTGTCCGGACCTGGCAGAGGACCTTTTTCTACGTTCGGAATGGCGGTCCATAAGACTTCATCAATCTTCCGGCATATGTTCCCGGGCCGCCCTCCATGAAGAACTGGCTCCACCATCCCAAGGATGACAAGGAGTCCATCCGGATCGCCGGCTTCATCGACACCAACAAGATGGAGACCAACCTCTGCGCGGAGGATCTGGTCCGCACTTTCCTCGCGCGCCGGGTGCTGCCCCTTCAGCGGCGCGCCCACAAGATCAGCGAGATGTCAGGGCCAATGGACCCGACAAGGATCACAACCCACCGGCTTGGCCCTACTGACTTGGTCCTTAAGGCCAAGCAGATCTGCCAAAACCCGCTGAGCCCCAACGGGAAATACGGGCTGGCCCCTTACAGTCGCCGCAACTCTCCTCCGCAGCGAGTAAGACTTTGGGATCTTCGGGAAGCTTTTTCCGGTATTACCATACATATCTTGCTCTAACATGTTGTCTTTGTATCTCAGAACTTCCGCCGGATCGGCCAGGAGCATTCGGCTTCCTACACGCCGGACCGGGTCTTCGAGGACGACTCCGACGCTGACCCCTACGTCAAGGGAGAGCAGAAGATGGGCCGCACCCACACTCCTCGCCCCGGTAACTTTTCTGGCAAGGGCTCTGATTCGGATGATGAGGTTACCATACTTGAGGTATTTTGCTCTTTCGCTTTGTCATGTATCATCTTTCTGTAGATGCTCCTTCAGCCAGCGCCAACCCACAGGTCGTGGAGCGCGCTGTACCGATACATGCCAAGGTAGGCCATGAGTTTCTTGAGAAGCTCACCTCTCAAGGCCGCAAGAACAAGGCGCCCATGCCCGAGGCCGGTTTTAGCGAGGCTCCTCCCGCGAAACGCTCCCGGCAGGAAGTTATTGGCGGGAGAAAGGTCTCCACCAAGCACTACCGAAAACGGGAGATGCCGGTGGCCACCGGGTAAGTTTCCGATTTCACTTTCTATTTTTCTCTTGACTCTTTGTTTTCTGATTCTCTTTTTCCGGTTGCTTTTTCTGAACTTGTTCCCTTTCTATCTTTCCAGGCCTGCCCTGAAGATCTCCAAGAGCGCCTCTGGCATGAGGCCGGAGACCTCTGAGGACGCCACCAGGACCTCGACTCCTCCTCAGCCAAGTCCGGTACCATCTGGTGCCGGCAACCCTTCTGCCTCCCCTGCGGGGGCAACACAAGTTCGGGGCGCGCGGCCCCTAAATCTTCAGATCACCGCGCGGAGGAAGACTTTGTCTCCCCTCCAGAAGCCCAAGACACCGGCGCCAGCAACATCGGCGCCGGCACCGAAGATGTAGGGCAGGCGGAACCTCCGGTTCCTCCTGTCCAGAAAAAGAAGAAGAAGAAGACTTCTGCTTCCTCCCCCTCCAAGGTCGTGCCGGACTCCTCCGAGCCGGCGAGCTCTGCTCCGGCAAAGGACGCTCCTGGAGCTCCTGCGCCAACCAAACCTGCGCCAACTCCTCCTCCGTCAACCTCAGCCGGCACGACGGCGGCCGCCAAGCCAACACCGCCAGAGAGCGGCAAGCTCACTGCCCAGCAACTTGCTGCGGTGGTGACCGCGTCCACCGCTCCTTCTTCCGGCTCGCAGACACTAGCTCTGCACGCCGGCCACGCCGCCATTGTGGCCGGTGAAACGGCCTCTCCCCAAGCAGGCCGGATCACCGAGTTCCGCCGCGGAGGAGCTGAGCTTGGCCATCTGCTTGATTACGCTGAAAAGTGGAATCAGGCGGATCTGACACCGGCGACGCGCGGCCTCGGCAAGGACAAGCTGCCGCTGGTCGACCCCTCTGGCCCTCCTTAGCACCGGTCAACACTTTGGCCGGCTGCGGCGCGCGGCCAAGGAGTTCGACAACGCTTGGCACGACGCCAGCACCAACGTGTCGGTAAGCTGCACAACCTCAATCTCTTTTACATCTTTGCCGGTTTTCTCTTTACACTCTGATTATATATATTCTCCCAGTCCCCGAGTTTCGGGTTGAGAACGTAGCTCTTAGCGCGAAACTTAGTTAGAAACCCAAAAAACCGGCATAGCCAGTCCCCGAGTTTCGGGTTGAGAGTGCAGCACTTAGCGCAAAACTTTGTTAGAAACACAAAAAACCGGCATAGCCAATCCCCGAGTTTCGGGTTGAGAGCGCAGCACTTAGTGCGAAACTTTGTTAGAAACACAAAAAACCGGCATAGCCAGTCCCCGAGTTTCGGGTTGAGAGCGCAGCACTTAGCGCGAAACTTTGTTAGAAACACAAAAAACCGGCATAGCCAGTCCCCGAGTTTCGGGTTGAGAGCGCAACACTTAGCGCGAAACTTTGTTTTCTTTGCCGGCATCTTTTTTACCGAAAACTTCTTTAACTTGAACAGAGCACGCTGGACACCCGGAAGCAGCTCTTTGAGGAACTGCTGTGGGAGCACCGGGCTGTCTGAGGCCCATGGCAAGTGCCAAGGTTAGTTTTTGTGCCTCCAGCTTCTTTTCACCAACAGCTTTTTCCTTTTAGTATTGATAAACTCTTTGTACGCCAGCCGTTCCGGAAGCCTCCATCGAGGCCCTCAAGGCTCAGCTCACCACGCTTCAAGGTACCACTTTTTGTTTTTGCTTGTTCTGTATCTTTTACCATACCAGACTTTTCTTTGTTAATAAAACCTTTCCGGATTTCAGCCAAGAAGGAGTAGCTCATCTCCGCGCATCGCGAAGTGAAGGAGCAGGCCATGCAGGCTGAGCTCCGGCATGCGCGTGAGCTCAAGGAGGCCAAGGCCGCAGCAGAGGCCAAACTAGATGAAGCCCTGAAGGAGTACACGAACTCCACTGCTGTGCTGCGGACGGAGCTGGAGGAGGAAACCGTGGCGCGGAAGGCAGCGCAGGACCGGCTTGCTCTCCTGAAGGATGAGCAAAAGGAGTACGACCGGCTGGTTGTACAAACCGATGCGCTGGCCCTCAGTAAGCCTTTTTTATTTTCCGTTTCTTGCTTATAAGCTTATATCTTCCGGTAGCATGTCCTTATCTTTTTTTCTTTTTTCTTGTAGGGCTCTTTCCGGACTCCCAGGCGCATGCGCACAAGAAGGTGGCGGAACGCAGGGCGGAACAAGAAATGACCAACCCGGATGCGCCCTGGGATCCATATGGCCACCTGGTTGCGCTCTCCGCCTGGGTCCAGCACATGCGCTCTGTGGATCGGCATCTTGCTGATCTTCCGGAAGTGGCTATCCAAATCTGCAAGGTGCTGTGGCCTGAGGAACCGGTGCCCGCTAACGTTACGCTCACCACCGACCGCCTGAGGAACGCAGGCTGGAGGATCCGGGAGTGGAAGTGTTCAGCGGCTCGTGCCGGAGCGGATGCAGCGCTGCGCATCGCCTGCTCCTGGTATGACGACCTAGGCTTGGACGCCTTCCATGCCCTCCGTGGCGACTCGCCTGCCGAAAAGGATCCGATTCGCGTCGCCAAGCGCCAGGACCGCGCCTACCACATTGCCGATTTCGCCCACGTGCGCACCTTCATCCCTCCTCCCCCCGACGTCAAGGATGCAATTTCCGACGACGAAGGAGTCGTCGAGGACGAGGAGGATGAGGATGCGGAAGAGGACGCGGATGATCTGGAAGAAGGCGATGCTCCTCCCGAAGCTCCTGAGGCAGGCGCGCAGCCTCCCATTGCCTGATCTTTTTATCCTGTGATCTGTTGCCTCAAAACTTTAAGCTTGTTAAATTTTACCCCGGAATGTCGGGGTTTAAGATGTAAGATAAAACTCATCACGCCTTTTGGTTGTGCTATAACAGCTATGCCGGTATCTTCTTACCGGTAACTAATTAAGTTATGTTTTATGTGCTAACTTAGCATTTTGCATATCGTTTGCTTTGATCTTGCACTGTGAAGATTTCGGAATTGTTTCGGCATCCAATCCGATGCACACTTGGTTCTTTTGCTTTGCCTCTACCTACCTCTCTGGGTTTTTTGGCGTATGAGTCACAAAGTTCTTTTGCCAAGCAAGCATTTTCTTGAACTTAGAAAAAATTCGAAATTTTTCACAAAAAACCGGCATAACCGGGGTTAGTTAAACTTTTTCCGGATTGATTGTTCCCATTCCTCCTCTTCGTGTTTCACATGCTTAGTTCCTACCGGTTTATCTTGCTTGCCATGAAGCCGGTCTGCGGACAACAGCAAAGTCGAAGACTCCGGTAGGTTTAGCACGTTACTAAACCGGAAAGAAAAAATGTTCACCAAGCAACCGGTAAACTGAAAAAAATAGACACATTACATGCAATTTTCGGTAGAGGCAGTCCCTGATATTCATTCGAGGTGTCGGCATCTTTTATTCATAGCATATAAGGTACAAAAAAGAACTCCTTACATTACAACTTCAGGAATAGAAATGACGCAGTGAGTGCTATGTTCCATGGGCGCTTGGTTTCCTCTCCTGACCTGTCCGCCTTGCCTTTCTTTGATTCCTGTGCATCTATCAAGTAGTAGGCATCATTGTGTAGAGCCTTGCTCACAATGAAAGGTCCTTCCCATGGAGGTGAGAGTTTGTGGCGCCCCTCAGTGCGCTGCACTAGGCGTAGCACCAAGTCTCCTTCCCGGAACACTCTTGGTTTAACCTTCCGGCTATGATAGCGTCTGAGGTTCTGCTGGTATATGGCTGTTCTTGCCAAAGCCAACTCCCTTGCTTCCTCTAGCAGGTCCACATCATTTTCTCGGGCCTCTTTTACCTCTTCTTCGGTATAGAGTTGAACCCTTGGCGAATCATGTATGATGTCAGTTGGTATTATGGCTTCTGCTCCATAAACCATGAAGAAAGGAGTGTATCCGGTAGACCGGTTTGGAGTCATTCTTAGGCTCCACAGCACTGATGGTAGCTCATCGAGCCAACAGCCCGGTGTCTTTTCAACTGCCTCAATGAGTCTTGGTTTGATACCGGAAAGCATCAATGCATTGGTTCTTTCCACTTGGCCATTGCCTTGCGGGTGTGGGACTGAGCACAAGTCCAGCTGAATGTTGTTATCCTCACAAAATCTTTTGAACTCTCCTTGAGCAAAGTTTGTTCCATTGTCGATGATAATGCTATGCGGGTAGCCATACCGCAAGATAACATCTTTCAAGAATTTTACTGCCGTATGCCCATCACACTTTGCGATAGGTTTCACCTCAAGCCACTTAGTAAACTTATCCACCATCACTAGGATGTGAGTCATGCTGCTCCTTGCAGTTTTGAACGGGCCGACCATGTCAAGGCACCAAACAGCGAACGGCCAGGTGAGTGGTATAGTTTTTAAACCGGATGCTGGGGTATGGTTCTGCTTGGCGTACTGCTGGCACCCGTTGCATTTTCGCACCAAATCCTCAGTATTTTCCAGTGCTGTGGGCCAGTAGAACCCATGCCGGAACACTTTTGCCACTAACGCTCTTGATGAAGCATGGTGCCCACACTCCCCTTGGTGGATTTCTGCCAGCATTTCTTTTCCTTCTTCCGGTTCCACACATGTTTGAAGGACACCGGTTACACTTCTCTTGTACACCTCTCCATTGATAATGGTGTAGGCTTTGGACCTCCTTTGGATTCTCTTTGACTCATTTTCGTCAACCGGCAAGGTGCCGTTGATCAGGAATTCCTTAATAGGTTTAACCCAGGCTGGTGCTTCCCGGACCAGAAATACCGGTACATCTATTTCCATGTAGTCCACCAGCATAGCCTCTTCCGGCTTAGACCCTGTAGTCCCCGAGCTTACCGGAGCAGTCCCCGGGTTTCCTTCATCAATGTCCATTGGCACAATGTGTGACTCCGGTACAAAAATTGACTCCGATTCTGGACTCGGTTTGATCGATGGCATCCTTAGGTGAGCCAAAGCCACTCCGGGAGGAATTTCCTGCCGGGAGGAGCCTAACTTGGAAAGCGTATCCGCGGCTTCATTTTCCGCCCGCGGCACATGGTGAACCCATGCATTTTCGCACCAAATCCTCAGCATTTTCCAGTGCTGTGGGCCAGTAGAACCCATGCCGGAACACTTTTGCCACTAACGCTCTTGATGAAGCATGGTGCCCACACTCCCCTTGGTGGATTTCTGCCACATTTCTTTTCTTTCTTCCGGTTCCACACATCTTTGAAGGACACCGGTTATACTTCTCTTGTACACCTCTCCATTGATAATGGTGTAGGCTTTGGACCTCCTTTGGATTCTCTTTGACTCATTTTCGTCAACCGGCAAGGTGCCGTTGATCAGGAATTCCTTAATAGGTTTAACCCAGGCTGGTGCTTCCCGGACCAGAAATATCGGTACATCTATTTCCATGTAGTCCACCAGCATAGCCTCTTCCGGCTTAGACCCTGTAGTCCCCAAGCTTACCGGAGCAGTCCCCGGGTTTCCTTCATCAATGTCCATTGGCACAATGTGTGACTCCGGTACAAAAATTGACTCCGATTCTGGACTCGGTTTGATCGATGGCATCCTTAGGTGAGCCAAAGCCACTCCGGGAGGAATTTCCTGCCGGGAAGAGCCTAACTTGGAAAGCGTATCCGCGGCTTCATTTTCCGCCTGCGGCACATGGTGAAACTCACACCCTTCAAAGAAGCCGGCAATCTTTTGCACATGAAACCGGTATGAAGCCATGTTGGCGTCTTTTGCGTCCCAATCTCCGGAACATTGCTGCACCACAAGATCTGAATCACCATAGCAAATGATCCGGTGCGCACTGATTTCCTTTGCGACTTTGAGCCCATGGATCAGAGCTTCGTACTCAGCGACATTGTTTGATGCCCTGAAATGTACTTGGAGAACATACCGGAGATGATCTCCCTTGGGCGAGGTAAGAACCACACCGGCACCTAGACCCTCTTTGAGCTTGGATCCGTCGAAGTGCATCTTCCAGTATTCTATTTTTTGTTCCGGCAGTTTGTATTGCATTTCCGCCCAATCAACCAAGAAATCAGCTAAAGCTTGTGATTTTATGGCATCTCTCCTTTCGTACGCCGGTACGTATGGTGATATCTGAATTGCCCATTTGGCAATCCTGCCGCTAGCATCCTTGTTGCTCATAATATCATAAATGGGTGCTTCACTCACCACTTTCATCGGGTGCTCTTCAAAGTAGCTTGAGCTTTGTGGCGGCCATGAACACGCCATAGGTCATTTTCTGGAAGTGAGGGTAGTTTTGTTTTGAGAGGGAGAGCACCTTGCTCAGGTAGTATACCGGCCTCTGCACGGTTTTTCCTTCCTCTTCTCTTTCGACCACAACTACCACACCCACAACCCGGTTCATTGCTGCTATGTACAACATCATGGGCTCCCTTTCTAGAGGTGAAGCCAATATCAGCGCAGGGGCCAGCATCGTTTTCAGCTCTTTGAACGCTGCGTCTGCCTGAGGGGTCCAGACGAAAGTGTCGGATTTTTTCATCAAAGCATAGAGAGGCAGAGCCTTTTCTCCCAACCTGCTTATGAACCGGCTTAGCGATGCCAAGCTTCCGGTAAACTTCTGCACGTCCTTGAGATCGTGCGGTATAGTCATTCTTTCAATGGCCCAGATTTTTACCGGATTAACCTCAATTTCCCGGCTTGATACGAGAAAGCCAAGCAACTTGCCGGTTGGAACACCGAAAGTGCATTTTGCCGGATTGAGTTTCATCCGGAATCTTCTTAGGTTGTCAAATGTTTTCGTCAGATCACCGATCAAGGTTTCCTTGACTTTAGTTTTTCTCACGATATCGTCCACATAGACTTGCACATTCTTACCGATCTGATCAAACAAACACTTTTGCATACAGCACTGGTACGTTGCACCGGCGTTGCGCAAACCGAAAGGCATAGTGACATAGCAATAAGCCCGTGCGGGGTAATGAACACGGTTTTATTTGATCTTCCTTTTTCGTGGGAATCTGGTGGAAACCGGAATAGGCATCCAGGAAAGACAACAGTTCACATCCAGCAGTAGAATCAATCACTTGATCGATCCGGGGTAAGGGGAAAGGATCTTTCGGGCAAGCCTTGTTCAGGTTGGTGTAGTCGATGCACATGCGCCACACCTTTGGAGCTTTTGCTTCAAGGTTCTCCTCTTTTTTCTTCTCGACCAACACCGGATTGGCTAGCCACTCAGTATGCAGTACTTCCACGATGAAACCGGCAACCAACAGCTTTGTTACTTCTTCTCCAATGATTTTCCTCCTGTCTTCAGCGAACCGGCGTAAAGGTTGTCGCACCGGCTTCGCATCCTTCCGGACGTTTAGAGAGTGCTCAGCCAACTCCCTCGGAACACCTACCAAGTCATCTGTAGACCAGGCAAAGATATTCCGATTCTCACAGAGGAAGTTGACGAGCGCGCTTTCCTATGCCTCACTGAGGCCGGCACCGATGCGAACGGTACGCTCAGGGTAAGCCGGGTCCAGCACGATGTCTTTTGTCTCCTTAGTTGGCTTGAAAGCCGGTGTGCCCAAATTGCCACTCATTGCCGCTAAGCTCAACTGTGAAGACTGAGCCAGCGCAACCGCAGTTTGCATTCTTCGTTTTTCCTCTGCTATCACCAGCGATTCCGCCAGATTTGATCCGGCGGAGGCAGTTTCCAGTGAGACCTTGTAGTTTCCCACCACAGTTAAGGGTCCACGAGGTGCCGGCATCTTCATCTTGAGATACGCCGTATGAGTTGAGGCCATAAATGACGCCAACGCCGGTCTTCCCAGCAGTGCATGATAAGGACTGTCTAGATCCACCACCTCAAACAGAACATTTTGCACCCGGCAATTATCACGTCCTCCGAATGAGACATCCACCCGAACTTTTCCCATGGGCGAACAGGACAAGCCCGGAACAATTCCATGGAACGTTGTGTGAGTTGGTTGCAGCATGTTTTCTGTGATTCCCAGCGTATGCATGGTGTGCCGGTACATTATGTTTATGCTGCTCCCATTGTCTATCAGCACCTTGCTGAATTTGACTCGAGTCGTTGGCCCATGCATGATTGGGTCTACAACAAGAGCATAACCACCCGGGTTCGGCATTGTCTTGGGATGATCCTTGAACGACCAAGAGATTTCCTGATCAGACCACAACATGTATTTTGGTACAGTCGGCATCACAGCGTTCACTTCCATGGAACGGCGATGTAGGCTTTGCTTGTCTGTTGGCTCAGTGACGAACACAACACAACATACGTCCGGATCCTGGTAAACATTCCGGCCCAAAGGTGCCGGTGGAGGTGGTTGGCCATTGCCTTCTCCCACCTGATGGACTTGCTGGTACTGCTGCCGGTTTGGCTGAGGCTGTACCGGTAAAGCGTTTGCTCCGGTAAGCGGTGGTGGTGGTGGTGGTGGGTGTTGGTGCAACATATCTTGCGATGGTGGCAATATCGTAGTACAGCCTTGTGCTAACGTTACGCTCACCACCGACCGCCTGAGGAACGCAGGCTGGAGGATCCGGGAGTGGAAGTGTTCAGCGGCTCGTGCCAGAGCGGATGCAGCGCTGCGCATCGCCTGCTCCTGGTATGACGACCTAGGCTTGGACGCCTTCCATGCCCTCCGTGGCGACTCGCCTGCCGAAAAGGATCCGATTCGCGTCGCCAAGCGCCAGGACCGCGCCTACCACATTGCCGATTTCGCCCACGTGCGCACCTTCATCCCTCCTCCCCCGACGTCAAGGATGCAATTTCCGACGACGAAGGAGTCGTCGAGGACGAGGAGGATGAGGATGCGGAAGAGGACGCGGTTGATCTGGAAGAAGGCGATGCTCCTCCCGAAGCTCCTGAGGCAGGCGCGCAGCCTCCCATTGCCTGATCTTTTTATCCTGTGATCTGTTGCCTCAAAACTTTAAGCTTGTTAAATTTTACCCCGGAATGTCGGGGTTTAAGATGTAAGATAAAACTCATCACGCCTTTTGGTTGTGCTATAACAGCTATGCCGGTATCTTCTTACCGGTAACTAATTAAGTTATGTTTTATGTGCTAACTTAGCATTTTGCATATCGTTTGCTTTGATCTTGCACTGTGAAGATTTCGGAATTGTTTCGGCATCCAATCCGATGCACACTTGGTTCTTTTGCTTTGCCTCTACCTACCTCTCCGGGTTTTTGGCGTATGAGTCACAAAGTTCTTTTGCCAAGCAAGCATTTTCTTGAACTTAGAAAAAATTCGAAATTTTTCACAAAAAACCGGCATAACCGGGGTTAGTTAAACTTTTTCCGGATTGATTGTTCCCATTCCTCCTCTTCGTGTTTCACATGCTTAGTTCCTACCGGTTTATCTTGCTTGCCATGAAGCCGGTCTCACGGACAACAGCAAAGTCGAAGACTCCGGTAGGTTTAGCACGTTACTAAACCGGAAAGAAAAAATGTTCACCAAGCAACCGGTAAACTGAAAAAAATAGACACATTACATGCAATTTTCGGTAGAGGCAGTCCCTGATATTCATTCGAGGTGTCGGCATCTTTTATTCATAGCATATAAGGTACAAAAAAGAACTCCTTACATTACAACTTCAGGAATAGAAATGACGCAGTAGTGCTATGTTCCATGGGCGCTTGGTTTCCTCTCCTGACCTGTCCGCCTTGCCTTTCTTTGATTCCTGTGCATCTATCAAGTAGTAGGCATCATTGTGTAGAGCCTTGCTCACAATGAAAGGTCCTTCCCATGGAGGTGAGAGTTTGTGGCGCCCCTCAGTGCGCTGCACTAGGCGTAGCACCAAGTCTCCTTCCCGGAACACTCTTGGTTTAACCTTCCGGCTATGATAGCGTCTGAGGTTCTGCTGGTATATGGCTGTTCTTGCCAAAGCCAACTCCCTTGCTTCCTCTAGCAGGTCCACATCATTTTCTCGGGCCTCTTTTACCTCTTCTTCGGTATAGAGTTGAACCCTTGGCGAATCATGTATGATGTCAGTTGGTATTATGGCTTCTGCTCCATAAACCATGAAGAAAGGAGTGTATCCGGTAGACCGGTTTGGAGTCATTCTTAGGCTCCACAGCACTGATGGTAGCTCATCGAGCCAACAGCCCGGTGTCTTTTCAACTGCCTCAATGAGTCTTGGTTTGATACCGGAAAGCATCAATGCATTGGTTCTTTCCACTTGGCCATTGCCTTGCGGGTGTGGGACTGAGCACAAGTCCAGCTGGATGTTGTTATCCTCACAAAATCTTTTGAACTCTCCTTGAGCAAAGTTTGTTCCATTGTCAGTGATAATGCTATGCGGGTAGCCATACCGCAAGATAACATCTTTCAAGAATTTTACTGCCGTATGCCCATCACACTTTGCGATAGGTTTCACCTCAAGCCACTTAGTAAACTTATCCACCATCACTAGGATGTGAGTCATGCTGCTCCTTGCAGTTTTGAACGGGCCGACCATGTCAAGGCACCAAACAGCGAACGGCCGGGTGAGTGGTATAGTTTTTAAACCGGATGCTCGGGGTATGGTTCCGCTTGGCGTATCGTCGGCACCCGTTGCATTTTCGCACCAAATCCTCAGTATTTTCCAGTGCTGTGGGCCAGTAGAACCCATGCCGGAACACTTTTGCCACTAACGCTCTTGATGAAGCATGGTGCCCACACTCCCCTTGGTGGATTTCTGCCAGCATTTCTTTTCCTTCTTCCGGTTCCACACATGTTTGAAGGACACCGGTTACACTTCTCTTGTACACCTCTCCATTGATAATGGTGTAGGCTTTGGACCTCCTTTGGATTCTCTTTGACTCATTTTCGTCAACCGGCAAGGTGCCGTTGATCAGGAATTCCTTAATAGGTTTAACCCAAGCTGGTGCTTCCCGGACCAGAAATACCGGTACATCTATTTCCATATAGTCCACCAGCATAGCCTCTTCCGGCTTAGATCCTGTAGTCCCCGAGCTTACCGGAACAGTCCCTGGGTTTCCTTCATCAATGTCCATTGGCACAATGTGTGACTCTGGTACAAAAATTGATTCCGATTTTGGACTCGGTTTGATCGATGGCATCCTTAGGTGAGCCAAAGCCACTCCGGGAGGAATTTCCTGCCGGGAGGAGCCTAACTTGGAAAGCGTATCCGCGGCTTCATTTTCCGCCCACGGCACATGGTGAACCCATGCATTTTCGCACCAAATCCTCAGCATTTTCCAGTGCTGTGGGCCAGTAGAACCCATGCCGGAACACTTTTGCCACTAACGCTCTTGATGAAGCATGGTGCCCACACTCCCCTTGGTGGATTTCTGCCAGCATTTCTTTTCTTTCTTCCGGTTCCACACATCTTTGAAGGACACCGGTTATACTTCTCTTGTACACCTCTCCATTGATAATGGTGTAGGCTTTGGACCTCCTTTGGATTCTCTTTGACTCATTTTCGTCAACCGGCAAGGTGCCGTTGATCAGGAATTCCTTAATAGGTTTAACCCAGGCTGGTGCTTCCTGGACCAGAAATACCGGTACATCTATTTCCATGTAGTCCACCAGACATAGCCTCTTCCGGCTTAGACCCCGTAGTCCCCAAGCTTACCGGAGCAGGTCCCCGGGTTTCCTTCATCAATGTCCATTGGCACAATGTGTGACTCCGGTACAAAAATTGACTCCGATTCTGGACTCGGTTTGATCGATGGCATCCTTAGGTGAGCCAAAGCCACTCCGGGAGGAATTTCCTGCCGGGAAGAGCCTAACTTGGAAAGCGTATCCGCGGCTTCATTTTCCGCCTGCGGCACATGGTGAAACTCACACCCTTCAAAGAAGCCGGCAATCTTTTGCACATGAAACCGGTATGAAGCCATGTTGGCGTCTTTTGCGTCCCAATCTCCGGAACATTGCTGCACCACAAGATCTGAATCACCATAGCAAATGATCCGGTGCGCACCGATTTCCTTTGCGACTTTGAGCCCATGGATCAGAGCTTCGTACTCAGCGACATTATTTGATGCCCTGAAATGCACTTGGAGAACATACCGGAGATGATCTCCCTTAGGCGAGGTAAGAACCACACCGGCACCTAGACCCTCTTTGAGCTTGGATCCCTCAAAGTGCATCTTCCAATATTCTATCTTTTGCTCTGGCAGTTTGTATTGCATTTCCGCCCAATCAACCAAGAAATCAGCTAAAGCTTGCGATTTTATGGCATCTCTTCTTTCGTATACCGGTACGTATGGTGATATCTGAATCGCCCATTTGGCAATCCTCGCCGCTAGCATCCTTGTTGCTCATAATATCATAAATGGGTGCTTCACTCACCACTTTCATCGGGTGCTCTTCAAAGTAGCTTGAGCTTTGTGGCGGCCATGAACACGCCATAGGTCATTTTCTGGAAGTGAGGGTAGTTTTGTTTTGAGAGGGAGAGCACCTTGCTCAGGTAGTATACCGGCCTCTGCACGGTTTTTCCTTCCTCTTCTCTTTCGACCACAACTACCACACCCACAACCCGGTTCATTGCTGCTATGTACAACATCATGGGCTCCCTTTCTAGAGGTGAAGCCAATATCAGCGCAGGGGCCAGCATCGTTTTCAGCTCTTTGAACGCTGCGTCTGCCTGAGGGGTCCAGACGAAAGTGTCGGATTTTTTCATCAAAGCATAGAGAGGCAGAGCCTTTTCTCCCAACCTGCTTATGAACCGGCTTAGCGATGCCAAGCTTCCGGTAAACTTCTGCACGTCCTTGAGATCGTGCGGTATAGTCATTCTTTCAATGGCCCGATTTTTACCGGATTAACCTCAATTTCCCGGCTTGATACGAGAAAGCCAAGCAACTTGCCGGTTGGAACACCGAAAGTGCATTTTGCCGGATTGAGTTTCATCCGGAATCTTCTTAGGTTGTCAAATGTTTTCGTCAGATCACCGATCAAGGTTTCCTTGACTTTAGTTTTTCTCACGATATCGTCCACATAGACTTGCACATTCTTACCGATCTGATCAAACAAACACTTTTGCATACAGCGCTGGTACGTTGCACCAGCGTTGCGCAAACCGAAAGGCATAGTGACATAGCAATAAGCCCCGTGCGGGGTAATGAACACAGTTTTTATTTGATCTTCCTTTTTCAGGGGAATCTGGTGGAAACCGGAATAGGCATCCAGGAAAGACAACAGTTCACATCCAGCAGTAGAATCAATCACTTGATCGATCCGGGGTAAGGGGAAAGGATCTTTCGGGCAAGCCTTGTTCAGGTTGGTGTAGTCGATACACATGCGCCACACCTTTGGAGCTTTTGCTTCAAGGTTCTCCTCTTTTTTCTTCTCGACCAACACTGGATTGGCTAGCCACTCAGTATGCAGTACTTCCACGATGAAACCGGCAACCAACAGCTTTGTTACTTCTTCTCCAATGATTTTCCTCCTGTCTTCGGCGAACCGGCGTAAAGGTTGTCGCACCGGCTTCGCATCCTTCCGGACGTTTAGAGAGTGCTCAGCCAACTCCCTCGGAACACCTACCAAGTCATCAGTAGACCAGGCAAAGATATTCCGATTCTCACAGAGGAAGTTGACGAGCGCGCTTTCCTATGCCTCACTGAGGCCGGCACCGATGCGAACGGTACGCTCAGGGTAAGCCGGGTCCAGCACGATGTCTTTTGTCTCCTTAGTTGGCTTGAAAGCCGGTGTGCCCAAATTGCCACTCATTGCCGCTAAGCTCAACTGTGACGACTGAGCCAGCGCAACCGCAGTTTGCATCCTTCTTTTTTCCTCTCGCTATCACCAGCGATTCCGCCGGATTTGATCCGGCGGAGGCGGCTTCCGAGTGAGACCTTGTAGTTTCCCACCACGGTTAAGGGTCCACGAGGTGCCGGCATCTTCATCTTGAGATACGCCGTATGAGTTGAGGCCATAAATGACGCCAACGCCGGTCTTCCCAGCGAGTGCATGATAAGGACCTGTCTAGATCCACCACCTCAAACGGAACATTTTGCACCCGGCAATTGTCACGTCCTCCGAATGACACATCCACCCGGATTTTTCCCATGGACGAACAGGACAAGCCCGGAACAATTCCATGGAACGTTGTGTGAGTTGGTTGCAACATGTTTTCGGTTATTCCCAACGTATGCATAGTGTGCCGGTACATGATGTTTATGCTGCTCCCGTTGTCTATCAGCACCTTGCTGAACTTGACTCGTGTCGCTGGCCCATGCATAATTGGGTCCACAACTAGAGCATAGCCACCGGGTTTGGCATTGTCTTGGGATGATCCTTGAACGACCAAGAGATTTCCCGATCGGACCACAACATGTATTTTGGTACAGTCGGCATCACAGCGTTCACTTCCATGGAACGGCGATGTAGGCTTTGCTTGTCTGTTGGCTCAGTGACGAACACAACACAACATACGTCCGGATCCTGGTAAACATTCCGGCCCAAAGGTGCCGGTGGAGGTGGTTGGCCATTGCCTTCTCCCACCTGATGGACTTGCTGGTACTGCTGCCGGTTTGGCTGAGGCTGTACCGGTAAAGCGTTTGCTCCGGTAAGCGGTGGTGGTGGTGGTGGTGGGTGTTGGTGCAACATATCTTGCGATGGTGGCAATATCGTAGTACAGCCTTGTGCTTGCGCATCTTTTACCGCACCCTTCAACATCAAGTACTTGGTCCAAGAACAGTCCTTCGTCAGATTATTTGACGGATGAGCCGGATTCGGAGTGTGCCACCGGCAAGGTTGGTCCATAGCTGCTTCCATGGTGTATTTCGCATGTTCTTGCCAATTCTTTTTCTGGCCCCACGGCTTCTTCTCAACCCATTGTTTTTTAGGACCCACCCACGGCTGCGATCCGGTTTTTTGCCTCTGGCTTCCGCTGGCGTCGGAATTATCCTGCACCGCGGCTACTTGTTGCCCATACCTTCTATCCGGAAAATCTTCCCTTCTTTTGTTGTGCCGGTTATCCCGGTATTGCTCTTGGCGCTGCTGAGGCTGGTTTGTCTGTTCCGGCTCAGCTTGTACCGCCGGTTGCATTGGATCTCCCAACGCATAGTTGTCCGCCACTCGTATTATTTCTGCCAAAGTAGTTGGCATGTTTCTCTGTAGCTTTTGCCACAGTGGTGAAGCTCTTCTGCACCCATTGCAAAACCAAGCAATGGCTTGTGCCTCAATTACTCCTTCACAAGAGTTCCTTATGGAGTTCCACCGGGTCAGATAATCCCGGTCTGTTTCATGCTGACGCTGCACGCACAAGGCGAGCTGCTGAGGCATGTTTGGCCTCCGGTAGGTACTGCTGAAGTTGCTTACAAAAGTTTCCTCAAAGTCCAACCAGCCATTTATGCTTCCTGCCGGCAAGTTGTTTAACCAGATACGTGCCGGCCCTACCAAGAAAGATGGTACAGTTCTCACGGCCCATCGCCGGTTTCCTCCACCGGTAACGGTTCCTCCGCCACCAGCAACATAAACTGCAGTCACGTAATCCGCAAGCCAGTCTTCCGGCTTAGTGGTGCCATCATATGTTTTTGTATCGTGGGGCAACGTGAAGTTGCGAACCGGTGGTTCCTCTTTCATGATGCGCGGGCCAAAACACTTGGGACCCGGAGGACCTTCTGCCTCAACCATTTCAGACAGATACATCCTATCCAGCCTGTGCCTCGCATCCTGGTCTGGTAGGCATCTCTCTCCTAACCGTGTCCCTAAAGGGTTTCGGTAGGATGCAACTCTTTCAACTCCTGAATCACCTTCATCGTAACGTTCTGGCACCGCGGCCCTTGCCTGTCGGTACCTTGGCGGAGGCATTTCCTCCTCTACATACGCTCCTCTTGGCGCACGATAATTTTGCCCGCTTTCTTCTCTAGCGGCATAATCATTTCCGGCATAGTCCTTTCCGGCATAGCCGCGAGCTGCCCCTTGGCTTTTCCTACCGGCCTCGTGTCGCCCGGCTTGTTGTTTTCCGGCAAGAACCGGATCATACACAGTCATTTGCTGCGCATTCACCTCTTTTTCTTTTCTTTTGTCCGGATGGGGGGACGATGCCTGCCCATGGGACTTGCTTCCGGCATTCCTTGTCGAACGCGCGGATTTTGAAGCCGCAGCCTTGTTCAACTTAGCAAGCTGCTCGGCATTTTGCTGCTCGATGGTTTCAAGCAACTCTCTAACACGCTCTTGCTGTTTTGCCAAAGCCTCTCCGGAAAGCGATTCACACAGATCTACTGCAGCCTTAGCAGCTTTGATGGTTTTATCCGGACTGCTGTACTTAGGTTTCTCTACCATGCTCAACGACGCAGAAGTACTCTTTCCGGTAAGAATCTCCTTACACAGATCCTGATCTAAGTTGCGAGCTCTAAGCCGGTTCTCCGGTATCCTGGCAGCCTGAGCGCTAACAGAAGCAAAGTCATGGGCAGCGTTATACTCACGTAGGGTTAGGTTCAGCTCGCGCTGCGCCCGGATGATGTCGGCGCCGTTCGCGAGCAGCTTCTGCCGTTGCGCCTCCAGCTCCGCCTGAGCTGCTGCCGGGTCGATGTTCTGGGCGATGGGCGTAGCCAGCACGCTCATGGCCGCTTGGAGAGGAGTCTCCGGTGGCGGTGCGGATGCACCTGCAGCCACTTGGTCGCGCTCGGTCGGCGGCTTTGCCGGGCGCGTGGACTTCGTCGGTCCTGCGCGTTCCACCGCAGGTCCTTTGCCGGCGTTGTCGAGGGTACTCCTCGGCAATGCCCTCCGATTGGGGCTTAGGGTTGATGGAATCCTGTAAGCTGGCACGAGACATCGGTTCACAGACAAGCGGCGAGAGCGATTTACCCAGGATCGGGGCCCTCGATGAGGTAAAACCCTTACGTCCTGCCTGTCTGATCTTGATTATGAAGATATTGGGTTACAATGGGGTGCCGAAGGGTTTGGCAATGTTCTCGTCGAGAGGCTAAGTGCTATGATGACCTAGCTCTAGACTTTTGGTGGCTAAGATTGCTAAGATTGATCGTGTCCCTCGGCAGCCCCTCTGCTGGCCTTTATATAGGGGGCCAGGTCTCAAGAGGTCTAACCGAGTACGACTAGATTTTACGATAGTTCTAAATCCAAACTTTCCTTGTTCGGCTCCTTCCTTGTCTTGCCCGCAAAGGAACCTTCGGTGCGCCATCCAAGTGGCCCGCCTTGCCTTCAAGTGCCTTCATGGGCCTCCAACTAGATTGTACAGGATAGGGCAATGTCGGTTACCCGAAGGGTAATGCCCACGTCAGTAGCCCCCGAGTGTCTAGCCGAAAATAGTTCGGGTAGAGACTGAAGCATGCCTTCTCTTAATGTTCTTCTCCTTGATTGTTCTTGTTCATCTTGAATCAGCATCATCTTCTTTTGTCGGGTGCGCGTCAGCGCTCCCGATGGGAGTAGCCCCCGAGTCTAGGTACGGATGCTTGCAATCCGTGCGTAGACTCAAGTTGTACCACTCGAACGTTTTGCTCTGCCGAAGTTTTTCTGCAAGTCTTCATAGGTCATCCGATATATTTTCCGCACGTAAGGGATAACGAGTAACGTGCCCAACTTTTGCTGGTTAACTACCGATGGCAAAACAACATTACCCTACATAGAATCAAGTCCCCGGCATGATCCTCGGAGTGCAAAAAGTTCTGTCAGGTGCGCATCCAGCGCTCCCGATGGGAGTAGCCCCCGAGTCTGGGCACGGGTGCTTGCAATCGGGTGCAGACTCGAGCTGAGCAATCATCTTTTTCTTCAGTCTTTTTCCTTCGAGTCCACATTCTGTCGGGTGCGCGTCCAGCGCTCCCGATGTGAGTAGCCCCCGAGTCTAGGTACGGATGCTTGCAATCTGTGCATAGACTCAAGTTCACCATCCGATATCTTTTTCATTCCTTCGAATGCTTCGAGCATTCCTCACGACGTCATTGATGATGTTTACTGACATCTTGATTTTGACTGACAAGACGCGACCCGCTGGGCCCATTCTTTCTCTGTCTGGCCCTATTTTTAAGCAATATCCGTCCTTCTCGTACAGTTACCAAGGCGCCTCCTCGATTTCCGCAATCATCAATGGAAAAAGGCCCCCTTAATGAACTGGCAGCAACGACGCGTGCCCACGCAATCCTCAAGTTCTCCCTTTCTTAAAACCTTCAAAGGACAAAATCTTTTTGGTTTCCTCCCATATTCACCATAGCATCTTCCTGTCCTTCTTCTTCCTCTCTCTTTCGCAACCGCTGCGCCGCCACCACCGCTTTTTAGACCTTCCCCAGATCTCGCAATGGTGAAGAAGAAGAACCTCGCTTCCGCCGCCAGTTCCACGAGCGGTGGCGCCGCCGCCAAAGCCTCCTCGAATCTTCCGAAGAGGAGCACTCCAGATGCTCCTCCCCAGCCTCCGGCGCCGCCGGCGCCGCCAAGCTTGATAGCCAAACCTCGGAGATTGGCTAGCGTCCTCCATCACGAAGCGTGATGAGAAGAGGGCCCGAAGCCTCGGGTTAATCTCCTCCGACGAGGGGAATGTGATTCTTCCAGGTGCGATTTCTCGGCCCAATCCCCCTGCTGGTTTTACCGTGATGTTCATGTCGTTCTTGTATCGGGGTCTCTCGCTTCCTGCCCACGAATTCCTTCATTGTCTTCTGCGGACTTACGAAATCCAACTGTGGCAACTCACCCCTAACTCAATCCTTCACGTTGTTGTGTTCATCACCCTCCGCGAGGCGTTCTTGGGCATTGAGCCTCACTTTGGGTTATGGAAAAAGATCTTCTTCGTAAAGAGATACAGCAGTAGTAATGGATCTTTTGTCATCGGAGGAGTGGGGTTTGTTGTCCGTTCAGAGGTTAACTATTTCAGTTTCCCAATGAGAGAATCCGTGCAAGGATGGAGACTGAAATGGTTTTATGTCAAGGATTCCTCAACAACCGAGTCCCACCTTCCTTGCTTTGCCGACGTCCTTGAAGCCAAGCCTAGGCATTCTTGGAAGAACATCCTCTGCCCGACGAAAGGACGATGAGCCGACGAGTTATTTGCCAAATTCCTTCGGATCAAAGAAGCCGATGGTCAAACTATGATCGGCACAGCAGGTGGCAGCGGTGTTCTTGAAACGTCGAGTCCAACCGGTCATGGCCGTAGTTCTTCCGATGTGGTTGTATTCGGGTCCAAAGGATGAAACCAGGATAAATATTGCTGAACTATCGGAAAAGGAGCTGCTTGATGAAGTTCGTCGCCTTACTCTCTTTAGTCAAGAAGACTCGATCCCATTGATATCTTCTTATTCTCCTCTTGATGCTGATCATCCACCGTCAGAGGTAATTTTCCTTCTCATACTCTTATGTAAGCGCCTTTTTTCCCTGAATTCATATTTTGCCTTTTATTACTCGCATTTCTTTCATAATTCTTGTCAGCCATTTCCTTTCGAAGTGATGAAGGTTTCATTGAACCTCCGTCTAAGAAAGCCAAATCTGGCGCTGCTCCGCTCGACGTCGCGGCTTCCGAAGCTTCGGCTCCTAAGGCAGCCCCCGCGGCCCAGGTATCGACTGCTTCCTCCCTCTCTAGGGGGAAAGATGTTCCTTCAACTGCTGCCGCCACGATCCCTCCTTCAGAAAAACCTGTAAGTCTTTTTCGATTACAACGCGAATTTCCTGGAGCGTGCCTTGTTTAATGATTCTTTGTCAAACATCTACTTTTCCTCTTTCCTTAAGGACCTGCGGGGCGTTATATCTTCTTTGGAGGCCTTCGCCTCCCAATTTACTTCCCTGGAGGCAGACAAGGTTCGGCTGCAGAAGGAAGTTAAATCTTCTTCCTCAAAGTTGGACGGCGCAGTCAAAATAGCCGCCGCAGCTCGCCAAGAGGTCGACTCCCCGAAGGAGGAACTCGGGCAAGCCGAAGGAGAAGCCGAAAGAAGAGGAAGCGTCTAGGCTGGCCGCCGAGGCTCGGGCGACTGAAAAAGATGAACTCCTTCGCCAGTCTTCGTTGGCTTTGCTTGGTAATCTCTTTTATGCTTCTCTGTCGATTATTGCACTTACGATTTCGATTCTTTGTCAGTAATACATTTTGTTTCATTCTCTTGCAGAGGCCGCCGACATCCCTGCCAATGCTTTGGACAAGATTCCAAACAACTCTCCGGCAAACGGTGTGTCGATGACTCTCGCCTCCCACCAGCTTACACGGGAGCTTCTTGAAAAGGGGAAAGGTGCCATGGCGCGGATGCACTCGATGATCTTCCCCAAGATCAGTCAAGACAAGACTCTGGGGCAGCTGATCGACGCCTTCGCAGTCGACACCAAGGAGGTTATCGACGTATTCAAACGCACTTCGCGTACCTATGGTGCCCTCCTAGCCTTCTAACTTATGATGGGTCATGGCTTCAAGGCCGATATCGAAGAGATGTCTAAGGAGCTGCCGAAAGAGCAAGATGGGCGGTTCATTGATTTAAGCGTCTTCAAAACGTCAGCCCTTAAGTGTGCACGCCAGCTCCTTGAGCTGGTTTCATCAAGGAAGACATCGGCTGGCCCCAGTTTATCGACTCAGACCCAAGCCCTTTGATTTTTGTAACAAACTTCTCTTTGAGCTGATGTGAAACAATGTTCTGTCGCAAAACTTATGTTTGTAATAAACTCCGTGCTAGCAATGTTGCTAGTACACCCTTGTTATGATATTTTCACTTGCACTTCTCCCGATGGGAGTACCTTCTGATGCTATGCTGATGCGAAGCGATCCGTCATGCTTTTGACACTTTTCCTTGCAGGTGTTCCCAGTGCCTGCATTTGTTGACGATTCTTCGGGTGCTCTTTCTGAAGATGATCGAATCTAACGTATGAAGGATCGGATCGCGCAGTTGGAAAAGGATCTGCGCAGCACCTATGCCTTTGCTGCTATTATCAAGAAGAAGCGCGAGATTGCAGCCGACGTAGAGCGCTATGCTCTTACTGAACTGCATAAAGCCACTGAAAGTTTAAACTGTAAGTTCCCTGGTCCTTGTGCTCATTACTCTTTGTTAAAAACTCTTTGCCTGATCTTCCGTTGATTCCTTTGCTAGTCATAGCTCTGAACCGTGCTGAAGAGAACAAGCGGATTCACGAGCGTGTGAACGCATTGACCCAGTTGTCATCAGCCGAAGAGATTTTCTGGAGGGAACACTCGAAGGCTTCGGCTGTCGCACAATTTCAAGATCGGGTCCAGCAAGTCCACCATTTCTTCGACAAGTGCTACAAAGCCCTGAGGGTAATTTGGAGGACGATGTTCCCCTTAAACGCGGTCCATCCTACGCTGCTGACTCTGATGTCTGAATTTGGGAATACCAAGAAGATCCGAGACCTAGTGCGAGCTCAGGTTTTTGCAGGGGCTAGATTTACACTTGCCCTCGTCCTTGCACGTTATCCTTCAGCAAATCTGCTGACTATCGCTAACGCGGTTGGTGATTTGGAGACGCTGTACCCGAAGGTATTGTTGCCCGCCAATATAATTGTAGACAAGCTTGAAAAGGATTCAAAGGTACCTGAAGAAAGAGAGACTCCGCAAGGGTAATTCAGGGTTAAGTTTGTTTTATAAATAGGTATTTTGGCTACTTCATCCAAGTGTTTGGATTGCGTAGTCGAGACCTTTTGTTCGGTAGATACATGTATATGTACTTTTACCGTGTCAATGCCGTTGGCAAATTTTGAAGGAGCAAATCTTAATTGCCCGTTTAGACGTATGTGTATTCGTTGGTCGACAAATTATTTGAGTGAGCAGCTCGTGTTGCAGGTCTTGCTAAACCCGTTGTATGTGCAACTTTGCTTTCAACCGATGTGTGTTTTGACAGCAGCTCCCGAATATATCGGGTGCGATAACTTCTGCCAATGAGCCCGTTGTTCTTTGATATTTCCATAAGTAAAATATCGAACGTGGGTTGTGTTTATATGTATTTCCGTACTTTTGCTATTTACGGCGCTCGTAGAGGCATCTATAGCAGAGGGAAGGGTTAGTGTCCTTGTTTATTTTGCATTCCTTTAGCACTCGTAGAGGATTTTTTTTAGCACGATCTTTTGCCGCATACTACGTTGCACCGTTGCTCACCAAGGGGCGTAGGCAAGGTTTACGATGGTGCGGATTAGATGCTCTGAATTACTGCAATGCTTATCAAGGGATTAACACTTAAGTTCTCATTAATAAAGTAAGCACGGGACTAAAGGGCGAAAAAAGGAGGGCCCTGTTGAAGGTAAAGGGAAAAACTAAATGTTGTTCATCTACTTTAAGCAAGGAAAGGGTTCTTCTTATCTTCGGGCTTGTCCACCACGTTAGCGGTTTTCGAAGCATCGTCGATTTCACTAGGGGTCTCGACGGCAATTGCCAATGTCTTGCTTTCTCCTATGACTGATGCGCCATCGGCTGCCGAAGCTTTTACTGCCGAAACTTCAGGGGCAAGGTCGGCTGGCTTCTGCTTCGTTTCCCTGACATGTTTTTCATCCTTATTATCGCGTGACGATGGCTTGGAACGGGGATCGGTAACTTCCTGTTTGAACCCAAACTTCGCAGCAATCCTCTGAAAATCGCGGTCACAATTGTCTGAGCGTGAAATACTTCCATAGACTGTGATATTTGTCCCGTTGCTCCCAGGCATTTTCAGCTTGAGGTATGCATAGTGTGGTACAGCCATGAACTTGGCATAAGCTGATCTTCCGAGTATAGCGTGATACTGTGATTCCCAGTTCACGACTTCAAACTCGATCTTCTCCTTCCTGAAGTTGTCGGGTTTTCCGAAGACGACGTTCGGGTAAACTTTGCCAAGAGAGTACGCCGGCGAAGTAGGGAGAATTCCATGGAAACAGGTGTCAGAATCCTCTAGCATTTTCATGGTGATCCCCATACTTTTGATTGTGTCGACGAATATCAGGTTTAGTCCGCTTCCACCATCCATGAAAACTTTGCTCATCTTGAAGCTCCCGATTTGTGTCTCGACTACTAGGGCAGTGTGTCCTGGTTTTGGTATGGTCATCGGGTGATCTGCTCGGCTGAACGTAATGTTCTGAGACGACCACTCGACATACTCAGGGATGTTTGCCATGATACTTTCTGCCAGATTGATTTCTCGGGTGAGCTTCTTCATTTCTCTTCTGGAGACACCCGTTCTGTGGATCATGCTCATCTGCCCACGTGGTGGTGGAAACGCCTCGTTGGGTTGATGAGGCTGCGCCTGCTGGACCTGGTGCTGCGGTGGGGGTGGTGGTGGTGCTGGTTGCTGCGGCTGCTGCTGCATAAGTTCCTGCATTTCAATGAACTGTCTACAATCCCTGAGCAGGTGGCTTGACTTTGTTTTGTTATCCTTGGAGTCGATGTACGAGTGCAGGTAGCAGGGAGCGTTTATCTGTTCGGCGTAGGGTAACTTGGGAGTTCTATGTGGTCGTGGTTTGTAGTTACCACGGTTTCCAGAGTTGTTCCGATTGCCGTCCTGCCGATCGTCTCGTTTGTCGTCATACCGATCATCCTGCCGATCAGAGTATCCTGCGGCTACTAGGTTACTGTCGTCGTAGCTGCGGTTTTTTCTTTTCCTATGGCGATCCCTTCGTCCACCTGAGTCGTGCTTTGGCTGGTCGTCGTCTTCGTCGTCACTGCGCTGTCGCGGCTTCCGTACGTTGTCCTCGCCATCAGCCCAGCTGTTGGCGATTTCCATTAACTTGGTTATGGTTTTTTGTTTTTTGCGCCGAGTTCCTCTATGTAGCTTTCTCGTCGGATGCCATCGCTAAAGGCGTCGATTGCTCTGTCGACGGAAACATCTTCGGCGGTGTTTAAGAGCTTGGTGAATCTCCCGATGTATGCGCGCATTGATTCCTTCTGCTTCTGCTGGCAATGCCGTAATTCCTCAATCCCGGTGGGTCTTTTGTACGTTGCTTGGAAATTGGCGACAAAAGCGTCTACTAGATCGTCCCATGACTTGATGGAACCCTTCGGCAGGCCTCTTAACCAAGCTCGTGCTGAATCCTTCAGGTAAAGCTGCAAGCATTGCATTGCTGCTATCTGATTTCCTTTGTGCAGAATCACGATCCGCAAATAGTCGTCTATCCAGGACCTCGGCTCCTGCTGTCCATCGTATTTGGCGGCGTCAGAAGGGGTAGGTTTGAACTTTCTGGGTGGCATCACCTCACGGATTTTGTAGCTTAAACAATCGGCCCCCCTTAGCTCGCTGTCGTTCTCCTGGCTTTCATCCGAAGAATCACTGTCATATTCCTCCCTAGCGGCGCGTCGTCGCCTTGCTTTGTCGATTCTGCTCTGGGTGATTTCGTCTCGAGCATTTCTCGCATGATGCTTTGAGCCGCTGGCCTGTAACGTGGTCTTTTCCTTCCGCGGGACCAGGTTGTCTCCCAATATTGCGAGACTTTCTAGGGCACCTCGGTGAGCTTGGGCCATAGAACCTTCAGGGCGCTGATTGATGAGGTATGCTGCGAGATTGGCGGTTGCTCCTGCGACGGTTTTTGGCCGTGGCATGCCTGCGGTGTCCGTGGTCATAAAAGACTTGGTCAGATTCGACGTTATTTCCCTGGCGTCATCCTCCAAGAGTCTGGATAACCTTGATCGGTGCTTGCCTGCCCCTTGAGTGCTTCGAGAGGCGCTTCCTCGCGAGCCTCTCCGTCGTTCACTAGATTGGTCTGCAGCAGATAGGCGTCTCTCGAGGGTGGCTTGTTCTTTCGACAGGCGCTCCCGGTTTTTCTCTAATATAGAGCGATAAGCGTTGAGGGTTCCAACCGAGGTTCCTGCAGGGAGCGATGTGTTGTTAAGCACGGCTGCCTTGGCTGCTGCCCACTCCTCCTCTGCGATGGTGTAATCGCTGTTATTGTTACTGGCACTGTTTGCAAAACTGGCTCGTCTGCTGGAGCGGGGGTGTGATCTTCGTCTCCCTCGTTCCTTGCGTTTCCCGTGTTGTTGGCAACATAAACCTGGTGGTGTGCCGTTCTTCGGGTGGTGCCTCGGACGATGCTGTCGACACTGTCCTCTCCCGAGGAGTACTGGGCATTGCAGATGAACGGCGTGTCGCTTGATCCTAACCCGTGCCTGGTATCGCAGTTCAAGCAGTAGTACGAGGTCATCTCCGAAGATGTGGAATTGTCAGATCCAACCGACATGGGAGACGTCGAACGAGGAGTCGATGGCGCGGGTGAGTTCGTTGAATTCGTCAGACCAGCCGAAAGGTCGATTGATGACGATGTGCTTGGACCTATCGACCTGGAGGCGAGCTGTTCCAGCTGTCGAAGGACTCCTTCCGAGTTGACGTTGTAGTGGACGCTGCCGAAGGTCATCTCCATGTTTCCTTGTAGATCAGAAAAGGTCGAGCGAGACGAGTCGCTGTGCGGGGTGAATTCATAGGAGCCGAATCGAATCGGGCTTCCCAGAATTGGCGATGATGGTGTCGATGAAGCTGTCGATGACATGACTGGGTTTGCTGATGTCCGATCTTGTGCCGACAGGGTTCCCACAGACGGCGCCAATTGTCGAGGGTACTCCTCGGCAATGCCCTCCGATTGGGGCTTAGGGTTGATGGAATCCTGTAGGCTGACACGAGACATCGGTTCACAGACAAGCGGGGAGAGCGATTTACCCAGGTTCGGGGCCCTCGATGAGGTAAAACCCTTATGTCCTGCCTGTCTGATCTTGATTACGAAGATATTGGGTTACAATGGGGTGCCGAAGGGTTCGGCTATGTTCTCGTCGAGAGGCTAAGTGCTATGATGACCTAGCTCTAGACTTTTGGTGGCTAAGATTGCTAAGATTGATCGTGTCCCTCGGCAGCCCCTCTCCTGGCCTTTATATAGGGGGCCAGGTCTCAAGAGGTCTAACCGAGTACGACTAGATTTTACAGTAGTTCTAAATCCAAACTTTCCTTGTTCGGTTCCTTCCTTGTCTTGCCCGCCAAGGAACCTTCTGGTGCGCCATCCAAGTGGCCCGCCTTGCCTTCAAGTGCCTTCATGGGCCTCCAACTAGATTGTACAGGATAGGGCAATGTCGGTTACCCGAAGGGTAATGCCCACGTCAGGCGTCGCCCGCTCCAACGACCAGCACCTCGACGCTGCCGGCGGCGCGGCCGTTGCGAAGGGCAGATCTTGGCGGGTCCGGAGCCACCAGCACCGGCGAGAGGCACTGGCGCTCAGGGACGGTGCCGTAGTAGACGAGGATGCTCCCGAACTCGATGACGCGGCCGTTCTTGGGGAACTTACCTCCGTTGGAGAAGCAGCCCGTGTTGTCGTTGATGAAGCGCATGTCACGGATGCGGTTGACGAGCGTGGTGACGACACTCTCGCCGCCGACGGTGAGGAGGCCCGCCCGAATATGAACTCCAGCAAGCGCCGCTGCTGGCCCCACGGTGGGCGCCAACTGTCGCCGTGGTGAACAGACAGATGTCATGGGATGGCTTATCTTGGGGCCGAATGGACGCTAGAGGATTCGGGGGAGGGTTTTTGGTATGGATGGAGAGGTTTCCGGATGGATTCCTCAAGAACTTGGCCTTGGCCGAAGGTAGAAGATGATGAACTCAAGAACAAAGACAGCACTAGATCTCTCTATTTCTTGGTCATAAGAGCTTACAGGTTTCTGTGTACAGCGTAACACATTGGACGTACCCGCGATGGGGTGTGCCCCCTCTCCTTATATAGGGGAGAGGGTGGCTTATAGGGGAAGAAACCCTAAGAAACCCTAATGGGATCTTTGACTAGACAAACTACTTTACAAAGCTACTTTAGCTACCGGTGATGCCGGTACGCCTTTAATCAGATGTTGTGACATCCTCCGGCACCTTTTACGTCATCCTTTGCCTTTGGCGTCATGGCTTCGATTAAAGCTGAAGTGCTTCGCCCATCTTTGTCTTCTAGCTCTGGAGAGCATCTTTGACCGGTCTTGCCGACGTGCTACAGTGTAGCCTGTTCCGGTATTCCGGTATGTCCTTAGCTAGTTCCGGTATCCCCCTCCTGGGATACCGGTATGATTCTCTGAATCAACCTTCGTTATCTGGAGCAACCTTTAAACCGGTACTCTGATGGCTAAAACCATCCGGTTTTGGCATGCCTTTGGCATACCGGGGGTCATCCCCCCGACAATACGGCTATGAACAATAGGTAGAGAGTGGAGAGGTATAGCTCACAGTAGTGCAGACAAGTAGAGGAAGAGGCCGACGCCGGGGTTGTGCCTACGGCACCATCCTGCCGGCATCGAGTATGAAGTAGCCACCACACCACCAGTTCACCGGCATCACAGATGCACAGGCAGTAGCGACATCACACCACTACCAATACATCACCAAGTCAACCAAGCAGTAGATGGAGGATGCCGAGGTTGCGTTTGCAGCGCCGTCCATCGTTGTCGAGCACAATAGCTCACAACCCCATCACCAACACGCCAACAGAACACCACCACTTGAAGAACCAGATTAGACGGAGGTGTGGGAGCGAGCACCTTGTCGGCGACCTAGCCAGGACAAGCCACGGTTAGCCACAGGGCCGTGTGTGAGCACATGTGATGTCGAGGTCCATGGCGAAGCCAAGCCGAGGAGCAGCGTCGGAGGGTGAAAATCGCAACGGCCGACAAGGTCGACGATGGCCGCACTAGCCAAGGGTGAAGCTAGGGTTCCAGGGTCGGGGGTGACCGCTAGAGACCACCAAAGCCAAATCGAGCAAAGAGGTTTTGAGCTCAAGAGAAGACGGAGCAGGGCCGACCAACGGCGGCACCCGAATCGGCCGGCGACGGTCGTAATAGGAGGCGGCTAGGGTTCACAGAGGGGCGCATGAGTGTGGGCGACAGGTGCGCCACGGCGAGGGGGTTTTGGTGGAGGACAAGGATGGGGGCGACGAAGCCTCATGGGCGAGCGGCGGCGTCGCAGTCGGCCAGCAGCTGGCTGGGCGGTGATGGCCGGAACGGAAAGCGCCATCGCTAGGAGGGGAACGAGCGAGCTCGTCCTCGCGTACGAGTGCGGGTGAGGGCAGGAGAGTACGGGTCGGGTTCGGTTTGACCCAACTGACTCGGTCGGACCATGTTGGGCCAGGTCTGATTGTCCAGGTCATTGGGCCAGCCCAATAGACCACTTGGTATGTTTTTTTAATAAAAAAACCTTTTAGACATTTAAGTAAATAAAAAAAGAAAACTATAAATATAAGTGAGTATTAGAAAATGACATCTATAAATAAAAATAATAGAAAACAAATACTTAAAATTTAAAAGAACAATAATATAAACTTTCCTCTAAATTTTATAAGGCCAAATTCCTAGGTTTGAAATGATTAAGACAAAAACCCTAGAAAGACATTTACCCAATTATCTTAAATTAGAAAATTAAAGAATAACATTTAAATAAATATCAATCCATATATAAAACTTATTTCTTTTATCAACTTCACTTAACAGGTCATTATCTTAAAATTGCATAAGAAACCTTAATTCCTAAATAAATTAAACCCTAATATCCTATTTTCATATGAAACCTTTATTTGCTCTCCACTCTAAAACCCTAGAAACTTATAAAATTAAACCATAGGATTTGCACTCTTACTCATAAATTCATCCTAATAGAATTGATGCATGCTCATGACCTCCTAAATCAAACAAAACCAATTCACATGAAGTCATCATTTCATGTCTTCATTTTTTTATTAAACCTTATATGACCAACTAGTATCACCTCATGGTGCTAATGCCTAAACAAATCTTGCAAGCCTTATATGTTTATGAACTCAACTATGTAAGGTTCCTCTAATACTATTTGAAAGGCTAAATTGTTCATAATGTTGAACCCTAATTAACTTGTTAGTTGCACATCCTCAACCTTAACCCATAACCTAGTAGAACCATGGTGATCAACTACAATACCAACCTTGCATAGAAATTCACTTTACATGCTCCTATTCAACTAAACCTTATTTAGGATCATAACCCACCTAGCTTAGAAATCCATTATTGAATTACTTAGTGAAACAAATAGGAAGTCATAGTAAACCCTAATGGTTAACTCATAGCACCACCTTGATAACCATCCTTTGATAAGATACCTATAATCAACCATAGTATTAAACATGTTAACACTTGCTACATATAAACCCATTCTACCTAAGAACCCAACTAGTCCCTATTAGTGAACTAAATAAATCCAATAGTAAACCCTAGAAACCCATAGCTCCTGTTTATAGTAGTTCTTGTTCTTATTTAAGTTGTTCTTCAAAAGTTATTCTTTTGAAGTAAATACACAAGTAAACACAATAAGTAGATAGTTCCTATTGGAACTACTTATTATTTCTTAGTTAACCTGTTCTTCAAAAGTTATTCTTTTGAAGTACAAATGTCAATCAAACCATAGAAGCCCATAGTTCTTATTTGAAATACTTATTATTTCTTAATCATATGTTCTTCAAAAGTTATTGTTTTGAAGTATAATATAAGTAATCATCAACCATATCATGTAGAACTTAAAACTGACAATTACTCTTTACATGTTATTCAACCACAATTCCTTTGTGTGTATGATTGTTATAATGCCTTATATCACTTGTTTATGATATCAAGAGAACCAAACCATAATAATAACCTTGTTTGAGAACCATTCTAAAAGTACAACACACCCTAAAGGAATCTTTACAATTCACCCAATCCTAAATCATCGGGGTTAAGTTACGCTCGGGACGATTGCATCGCATACTATGCATATTAGCATCTTTGCCAGTTCTTTAAACATTGTCCTTACCAGACAATGATGGTATTTCAGAATTTGGAGTTCTCACGTATCGAAGCTTTTGCCTGCATAATCTTGCAGTCAAGAAAGGCAACTTCATCGCTTGCTAATGTCATTTGATTATTTTTATCAAACTATATGCAAAGTACTATACTTATCACTCCTACATTGAAAAGCAAAATATTATTTTACAATTATGAATATGACTATGTGGTGGGCAATGGAACCACGGTATGTGTTGATTGGTGGAGGTTCCATTGCAAGGGTACTACTCATCTAGAACTAACCACCAATGTCGTCTAGTGATTCTAGCGCCGTACATATCGCGTTAACCATAAGATCTATAATGGCTTTGGGGAAGTCAGATGTATCTTTTCCCTCTCGCATATCAACGGACTAGTGATAAGGGTTGCCTGTATCGGTCTATCTATTGGTAAAGGTGAGGACAGTGGTCCGTAACAGTCTACCATTAGATATAGGAGAGGGCAGACTTATTAAAGGTCTATGATGGATTGTAAGGGTTGTCTGGGTTGGTCTATCTATGGTGTATAGGGCAGGGTATATGAATTGTTCGGAACGGTCTACCTTAATGGTATAGGTGAGAAATTGAGGATGGAAGAAGAGCATGAATAGTAGTCTAAGCACCTACATTGTTAGGGACCCGAAGCGGATCAGGCTCCTTAGGGAGTGGAACTGGCTAACAATGGCGATTTGCCGCTTGCACCATCTAGAATGGAGCATCTCTGGACGTTGACTGAATCTGTTGATAGTGAGGCATAACCTTAGAAGGAAGCAAAATGCCCTTTCTACTCGCCTTCACCCTAAAGGGTTTCGGCTCAGACATGCATGCTACTCCCGCTCGAACGCCTCTATCGAGTCGGTTCTCCCCTCATTAAATCCAAAGAATAGCCTATCTTACTTTCAGGATACTTAGGCAATGTAATTAAATTAAGAATAAAGGATTGACATATAATGAATCTATTGTACCATAGGGCGGTAGATCTAACTATAAACTTTGGTTAATCTCTCTTGTTGAAGTGGCCGACGTGAAGGAAGCGATATAACTAACCGGAATTGAATAGTCAAGAAAAAGGTTGTTAGGCGTTTAGCCTGGCAAGTCTACCTAGTTGAGCACTCGACCCTCATGAACCAGCTTTCAACGCCCCAATCCCTTGGCATCCAAATCTTACAACCCTCGAGTCCGAGTCTCGGGTTGCGCTATGGCAAGTCCGTTTCTCAGAAATTCATATCATGGTCAGTGATGAGGGAACTGGCTGGCATCGGTTTAATTCCGGTGTCTCAGTCCGATAACGTTGCCAGTAATGGAAATGGCTTGAACGAGCAAATGTGACAACGCCCTGTATCCCGAATACAGCGCATTGGACAGCCTCCTGAGGTCAAATCGGATTATGGACTTTTCCAGCTAAGTGAAAACGCACTTCACTACTAGCAAAGAAGTCAGCTCAGGGCAGGGCCGGTGGTAATCTCAGATAGGAACTTGCCGGGATCCTTCCATACTTGCCATCCACCACTACTACTGACCGTTTCCCAGAACGAGCCATACCTTTTCCCAGAATGAGAATACGGCTGAGGACGAATAGCGGCGCCTAGTTTTAGTTTCCACCCCAAATTCCTCGGCCGGTCTCTCCATAGATAAAGGACAGGACGGACTTACAAAAGGGTGGGTATGCGAGGTCGCGGAGAAGGCAGTGATTGGCTTGGTTCTTATACCTGGCCTCGCACCAAGGAAGTGTGGACGGACTCTATAGCCCGGTTGGCAACAAGGATAAGTTCTCTTATGGGAAAAGTAACGCACCTCTGCAGATGGTATCAAATTGTGGGTGTCACTCCCTGTTCCGGGAAGGGAACTACGAACACGGCAGGAAATGAACTCCATGAAGTTCTGTTCAACCTGTGAAGACTGAACATAGTTTTCAGAATAAAATAAACCTTTTAAAGAAATAATTACGAAAACTTGCATTCGCCTATGACTTTTTGGTCTGTGGTTGTAGCTAGTGCATGATACACCTATTTCCTATGATGAACTTGCTGAGTACGCTCGTACTCATTCCCTCCCTTTTGAACCCCCTTGTTAGATCAAAGTCACCAAAGGAGAAACTTCCATGAAGACAAAGGAGTCAACTGATGTGAACCCAATCAATGAATTCAATGGAGTCAACTTCTGCATCAGCTAGAGTGTAAACCTAGACTAGTAATAGAAGGGAACCATTTCCCTAATCCTAGCACCTAAGTAGCTAGAGTTCCATAGCAAGCCAAGTAGCTCTTAAGCTAAAGTTAGTGATAAGTTAGACTACGAGTTGTTCTTTTGAAGCTTTATTTGCACTTTACCTTACTATAAAGTAGGAGGCTATGTTGGTCTTCTGTAAACAGTTCGTGTATCCTTCTATAGACATGCCTTGGGCTCGCATATGTTTCTGTTGTATCACTCTGAGGGATGTAATATGAGTGGAACGGTGTTTCACTTGTGTTATGTCAATGACTTGCATAGTACACCATGCAGTGGTATGCTGGGTCACCACAATGATGAGAAGCTTCAGGAGTGCAAGCATCATGCCTCTTCCTAAGTCTACCCCAAGGAGCCACGACGGGCAATGAAGGAGTGGCGAAAGAAAACAGGTTCTTCCCATGCTGAAGTGTGTAGAAGTAGAACTATCTTGAAGACCGGAAGTAAAGTGAGGAAGAATGTGGAGTGTGGAGGATATAGGTCAAATAATGTTCAGATCTACTTTCCTGAATGAGGGACACTCGATAGTAAATAATATTTCTACCGTCCCACATCCAAAATGGAGGGCAAAAGGCAGAACACACATGTGCTATTTAGGCATGGAAAGGCAGGAACTGGATCGTATATTTTGTAACTTCGGCTCACAGTAGTGGTATTTTGGAAATTTCCGTTTTGACATCTACAATGTAGTCTCTTAAATACAGGCGCTAGGCTTTTATTAACCGTTCAAATAATAAAAGGGGGCGATGCAAAAATCTCCGACATGCGCGCGCTTCGCTAGAATTGGGCTTGCGGCCAGAGAATCGGAACCATGTTTGCTAGCCAAACAAGCGCTTGAATTGGAGGCTCTGTTGTAATTGTAGACTCTTCCTGAAGACGTATTAGTTTCCTTTATCTCCTCCTCTTAAGCGCCTAAAAAGGTCGTTGTTTGGCATACATCATTACATTTAAAATGAAATGCAATTAATAAATCTCTGAATGACAAAAGAAATATTGTATTCCAACCCCAAATGATGACAAACAAATTGGTTCTCCAAATCACAAAGGAATTCTTTGAATCCAACACTAATTCATGAGCTAAGAAAAACTACTCCAAAACTGAATAACAATGGATTTAGACCACATGCAACAAGAATTAAAGAAGAGACGACCAACATAATTGCAGCAAAATTCAGTGGAACAACATGGTTCTTAGCTACAATCAACAAAACTTAACATAATTATACATAAGACCTGGACATCGGATTTTCAGAGATGGAACCAACCGATTCTTTCTCATGGACAATAGGTTTCCAGAGCAGATGCCAAAGGATTCTTTCCTTCTCAGGCACAACAGCTTTTCAGAGATGACACCAACCGATTCCATGTCTACCTTTATCACAACGTATAATCAGTTTGGGCGTTACAACAATCTGATGAAATAAATACATTAATAAACAAATATCAAACAATGAAATCCAGATTAGCAGAATTTTAATGAAAGAAGTCAAGTGAATGTTAACAGAAGGAAAGACATACATCATCGTCCGTTCAACTTAAGATTATATAACCACAGCTAGAGATACTATAGGGCCCAAGGGGTGGCTAACCAGCATTGCCTTTTGTGCAGTGTCACCGAAATAGTTTTAGTATCAGCAGCTTGAACGATACAACAATCTGAAGAAAAAAAGTACATGAATAAATAAATAAATAAATAGAAAAAAATGGAAGCTAGATTAACAGAATCTCAATGAAAGAAGTCAAGTGAAAGTTAATAGAAGAAAATTCATACATCATCGTCCGTTTCCGTGAAGATTACATCACCACGGCTAGAGCTAGCATAGCACAGACATCATGGATGACCAGCATAGCCAGATTTTGTGCAGTGTCACCGAAATATTTCTGTTTCAGTATCAGTATCAGCAGCTTGGACATAACAAAAGAGTATAGAAAAGGTAAGAACAAATTTCAAAACAACAGGACATGAAGTGTAAAGCTAGCAGCACATAATACAGAAACAATATAAACTGTTACTCCTATACGACCCCTTCAGCTAAGTGAGTCCAAGGATTTGAATGGATCTGGGCAGATTTATTCAGAATCATGCGTCCCAAACACCAGCAAGTCCTCTCATCGCCAGTCAGCGCATAGGCTAAGCTACTAGGGCTAGCAGAGTATAACCATATTTTGTGCAGTGTCACCGAAATATTTTTAGTATCAGCAGCTTGGATGATACAACAATCTGAAGAAAAAACGTACATGAATAAACAAAATATTAAAAAATGGAAACTAGATTAACAGAATCTCAATGAAAGAAGTCAAGTGAAAGTTAGCAGAAGAAAATTTATACATCATCGTTTGTTCCCTTGAAGATAACATCACCACGGCTGGAGCTAGTATATATAGCACCTAGCGAGTGGCGGACCAGCATAGCCAGATTTTGTGCAGTGTCACCAAAATAGTTTCTGTATCAGCAGCTTGAACGATACAACAATCTGAAGAAGAAAAGTACATGAATAAACAAATACAAAAAATGGAAGCTAGATTAATAGAATCTCAATGAAAGAAGTCAAGTGAAAGTTAACAGAAGAAAAGTCATACGTCATCGTCCGTTCCCGTGGAGATTACATCACCACGGCTAGAGCTAGCATAGCACAGACATCATGGATGACCATCATAGCCAGATTTTGTGCAGTGTCACCGAAATAGTTCTATTTTAGTATCAGTATCAGCAGCTTGGACATAACAAAAGAGTAGAGAAAAGGTAAGAACAAATTTCAAAACAACATGACGTGAAGTGAAAAGCTAGCAGCACGTAATACCGAAACAATAAAAATTGTACCTGCTATACAACCCCTTCAGCTACTACACTATTAGCCAAAATATATATTAATGTTCAAAGATGAAAAGCTGAACGAGACCGAGCATTTGTATGCATCTAGACAGATTTATACAGAATCATGCGTCCCAAACACCAGTCAAGTCTTCTCGTCGCCAGTCAGCGGATAGGCTAAGCTGCTAGTAGCACAACATAACCAGATTTTGTGTAGTGTCACCGAAATTATTCTGTTTTGTATCACCATATTGGACAGAACAAAAGAGTTGATAAAAGGTAAGAACAAATTTGAAAACAAGAGGATGTGAAGTGTAAAAAGCTAACCAGATTTTGTGCAGTGTCACCAAAATAGTTCTGTTCAGTATCAGCATCTTGGACATAACAAAAGAGTTGAGAAAAGGTAAGAACAAATTTCAAAACAACAGGATGTGAATTATAAAGCTAGCAGCCCGTAATCTAGAAACAATATAAACTGCACCAGTCAAGTCCTCTTGTCACCAGTCAGCGCACAGGCTAAGCGTGACAGAAGATTTGAATGGATCTGGAATGTTATTTAGAATCATGTGTCCCAAACACCAGTCAAGTCCTCTCGTCGGCAGTCAGCGCACAGGCTAAGCTACTAGTGCTAGCCCAGCATAACCAGATTTTGTGCAGTGTCACCGAAATAGTTCTGTTTAGTATCAGCATCTTGGACATAACAAAAGAGTTGATAAAAGGTAAGAACAAATTTCAAAACAAGAGGATGTGAAGTGTAAAAAGCTAGAAGCTGTAATACAGAAAGAAAATAAAATGTACCTGCTATACGATCCCTTCAGCTACTACATTGTCACTAAATTGTAAATTAATATTCAAACAGAGCTGAGAAAGAGCTGAATCCTTCACCAGATAGTATCATCACCTATTAACAGAAGAGTTGAGACAAAGTCAAGACTGAATTTATTTCAAAAAAAAGGATATACGTCATAAACTAGAAGTGAAACTATTTGAGTATCATCTAAATACAATAAGCATATCATTTGAACATGAAAACTTACTGTGATGCTAGCAACTACACGACTGTGAAGACTCCTCGGCTACTATCTATGCAGTTGTGGTTGCCTCTATTATCTGGCTGATTTCGTACGGTGTCACTGAAATAGACCTAGGTTGCAAATGTATTGATAAAAAGGTGAGGATAACTGGTAGATATAATAATAAAAAATAGCAAGAGGATAGAATTGCATAGCTAGCACCCATTGGTTTAGTGCAAATGCAAAAAAAATTACATGGCTATGAATAACTAATTTTGATATTTTTGGTTGCACAAGTCTTCGACGTATGGATAAGCCTCAAGTGAAGATCTACAAGAGACAAATGAGTGTCCACAAGAGCAAATCAAATGTGCAAGCAATGTGCTTCCACACAGGACTATGTCTTATGGACAAGCCTCAAGTGAAGATCCTGCCAACAAAAAATAAGCGTACCATGGTGGCAGCGACTTCGGAGACTAGCTTCCACATGCAGCAAAGAACCACTATTTTCTGAACACGCGGCTTCTTTTGGGCAATGTCACCGAGATAGAATTCTTTTGTTTCAAAAAGTTAGAGAATGATTATATACAAGTTAACACGAAGATAGAATATAACACAATTTATCATCGACTAGAACATGAGAACTAATATGATAACAATGATACAACAATGTGAGTATTACAGATCTAACATTAACAATAAACATGATATGTTTGAAAGCCAAAAAAAGGGACATGTAACAAGCTAGGTATTACTAATAAAAAATAGCAACAGGAGATGATTCTTTTTGTAATTGCCAGTAGGTAGAATGAAATAAATAAAACTCACACAGCTATAAAATCGCTATTTGGATATTTTTGGTTGCACCGGACTTCAGCAAGTACATAACAAAGGTGTTTTGACCCTTGAAAAGCTACCAATTTTGTTCATTTTCACCGAAATAGGATTCTTCCTGAAAAACTGATAGAGATAAGAAAAATATTTCTAGAAAGGGAAGAGGAGAATACATGTAAATAAAATATGTCAGCATATAGCAAAGGAGTAAAAGAGAGGCACACCATGAGGCAGAAGATGATCTTCAGAGAGAGGAGGCCCACCATTTGAAAGGCTTTCAAACTCAGGGGTTATAGAACACTATAGCAAGGCAACGATAAAATTCCCATTTTCCAGCCACCCGCAGGGTTAGCTAAGGGAACAACTATCTTTCAGAACATTATGATTCTTCTGTGCAATTAGAGCCATGAGCAAGCAGAAGATGTGTCGAGGTGTCTATTCATAAGGATCATATTATATTAATTATGGGAGACACTACAGTTTCGAATAAAGTATTAGTGAGTAGAATATAACAAGGTTTGGAAAAAAAGATAACATCAGGAATACCTTCATTTTACTGTGAGGAGAAGACAGCGACAGCAACAGCGTGCTAAAACAGCTCAAATAGCTCACTTTTGGCACAACCAAGTTCATAAGAAGAAGCTCCTTTCGTGCAGTGTAATCGAAATAGCCTTCTTTTTGACAATGAAATTATTACAAAAAGTATTGAGTAGCAACTTGAAAAATAGAGCACACGGCACACGTAATCATATAATTTGGTAAACGGACATCCAAATCAAAACAGAGTACGATACCTAGTAAGAACAGTAAGAATATAGTGACAAAATGACAGCACGGTAATGGAACAACAAAGCAAATTTAGATAGGACGTGTGTAGAAACTACATAAAAAAGCGATAGGTTTATATAATCTAAAAGAATGCACATAGTCATCGCCACGACGACCAGTGGACAAGTACCTTGGGAGACGACCTGCCTTAGCTAAGATAGCCTCCACATCCCCGTCGGTCGCATCTAGCCCCGCCTTGTTGAACAAAAGAACAGGATATCAACTAAATAGGAATAAGTGCAATGTTGAAATTGTGCCCCATGAAAGCATGGTTGTGCTAACTCCGAACTCGTAATTTGCAAGCATATAATCTTCATAAGATAGTCACAATGGCTCAAGTTTATTAATTGCAAGAAAGTAAATGTGCCATCAAGTTCGTGAGAACTTTACTAACTAATTTTCTCATGACAAAATTTAGTTTGAAAGATAAATAAAAACATGATAAATATACTTGGAATAGAAATGATGCTAGTAGGTAGATATGGTGGATACAATTGGCAAACTTTGGTTTTTGGTGGTTGGATGCACGAGTAGAGCTCATACTCAGTACAGGCGAAGGCTAGCAAAAGACTGGGAGTGACCAACTAAGAGAGCAATAATGGCCATAATCATGCATAACGACAAAACATTATTAATCAAAGCATAAAGTGATATTACAAGTCAAAAACTAAATGATCATAGAGGCTTTAGTTGACTGGTTTGTAGTCATAATATGGTGTAAACATGTGCCAAGTCAACCCAATAAAGTATCAAAGGAGAATACCACAATATTATGCTTTGTATGATGGAAACAACGCATGATTCTTTCAATAAAACATTATGCACTCTCATCTATTTGAGATAAGTCATGCTACAGCAATAAATACTAAGCATATAATAAGAATAACATCCAACATGACATGCCAAAGTCTATGCCACAGTCTAGACAAGCTTCTTTTTTGCATCACTATAAACATGAAACATTTTACTCGTCTCCAACACCAATCAACTTATATAAAGCAACTCTCATAGATAATAATCGATAAATACCGGAGAGCTAATCATACACGAATAAAGAAAACTAACCAGCTCTGAACAAAATACGAGTGGAAAACCAAGAGCTAAACGCAGTACTAGCAAACTAGAACACTCGCAGAACAGATATCAAATATGCTACCTTGAACAAACAAGATCATCACTACTATCAGGTGACGAACATAGCACATTCATTCACTTTATCCCTAGTGAGGTAGAAAAGGAAAAAAGCAAAGCCATAATGGATCATGAAAATATTGTCACCATCCAATCACTAAATCCATGCTACTCCATCTAATACACACATCACCCCACACACGCTCTTGCATAGATGTTGGATCAGAACAAATACTTAAGAACGGGGTACATAATATGCATATATCAATACATCTTACACATAATATGATCAGATCTCATAGCACAATATCATAGAATAAGGATCCACCACATAGGTATTACAAATATGGACATAATCATGTGAGGCAACTCATATGACACTAAGAACTATGAAGAACATGATAGAAATAGATCACGCTACTGCCAGAAACCCGTAGTCCAGAGGTGGACTACTCTCCCTTGATCATGGTGATGATGATGAAGACGTTGGAGAAGGTGCAGATCCCTCCGGCGGTGATCCCGAAAGAGTTTCCCCCTCCAATCTTCTCCCGTTTTCGTGTTTCTGTGTTTGTGCGGTGCTCTCCTCCCGAGAACTCTTCGGGGCCATATATATAGTGATTTTTAGGTCAAAATACGTCGGTGGGCGAAAGAATCAGGTCGATTGGATGATCGGCGGTCGAAAGACCCTGGGTGTCGCGCCCTAAATGTTTGGGCGCGCCACCTGAGGCCCCATCTAGGCCTCCTCCAAAGCTAAAGGGTGCTTCTCCCGATGGAAAAGTGACGCTCCAAAATTCCCAGTTCAATTTGACACCGTATAGGTCTCTGAAAATGAAAAATACACAAAATAAGGTTTTCCTGTTATAAAACAATAAAGGGGATAATTGGTAAATCCCCATAAATCAATGTAAAACATGGTATTATCATCATATATGTTGCAATTATGTGGGAATTCAATATGATAAATGACAAAGTTCATGTATGCATTTTACATGCATCAGATGCCCATATAAATGCTTATCTTATTCATATTATTATTTTGCATCCTCATATCTCATTGATGAATTACTATTTATCCACTACAACTTAAAAGAGAGAATAGTCAAGTGAACCCATGAACCTTGGTCCACTTTTTATAATAAGAAACAAATTTATATTGTTTTTCTCTTGTTTTCTATTTGCTGCACTATTCTAATCCTAAAATACAAAAATATTTACTTTTCTTATTTGCATCGAAAACACCAAAAACAATCAACCCCTTTACATTTTTTACTTAGTTACTTTATTTTATCTAGTTTTACTCGCTTTATTTTTACTTGTGTTTATTTACTTACGCAAAACCTTGGGCTTGACAACCACATGGTGGAGTTGGGAACACAAGGCTTTTATTTTACTTGTAGGATAGCAAGAAGAAGGGAGAAGAGAATACCCTTTGTCCAGTTCCCCGAGAGTCGATATAAACCCTCGAGTCACCCTTGTGGGGAAGATACTCTGCTGATACAACACTCTGCACTTGAAGTCCCAACGTATCAAGATCTTTTTGACGTTGCTAGTAGCCATCATCAAAGGGCCTAGATCGTTTCTCCCGTGCTACCTCCTCAGTGGAAGACATGCTAGTACGCTGTTAGGACTCTAACGCGGTCGCACCCGCCGAAGTCTGATATGAATACCGTGCAGACGATATATGCATGTCACTCGCTAGGTGCGCCATCTCCTCCGGCTGGCATATTGCGACGAGGATGCTCCTTCATCGAAGTGTTGATCTCCAGTGTGTTGAAGCGTTAGAGAAGCACTAAACCGGCAATTAACAATGCTTCTGCTGTCGCGTAAGCGGAGAACGATAGGCCCTTCTTGTCGAAGGATAGACCATAGCCTACAATGTCGATATCAGTCATCGATGGCAGTGCTTACTATAAGATAGCCTAGTAAACATGTTTTTTTTGGCCCTCATGCAATTCGAGACAAGCTCCACCACTTCCAGTCACCGTCGAGCGTGCAGGTTTAAAAGTATGGTGGTGAAGGGATAGCTAGGTACAACGTGACAATGAAGAACTGGTATTCATAATACGAGTTTTTTTTAGGGGGGGGGGGGTTATTGAAACTTCCTAGCACGCATGTTCGTTAAATCATAAATTTGTGAAAGATATCAATCCTAACGAAGAGTTTAGGCAAGTCTCTTTTATGGGTGTTTTTGTCGCACGTGTGCAAGTATTAAGGTGAAAAGGGGTGAATGTGGATTATTTGTGAAAAGAGATTTGAACACTGCATAAAAATAAATAACATAAAAAATAGAGTTGAAGTAAACGGTGTTTCCTATAGATGAAAGATTAGGTGTAGAGAGATTCAATTCATAGTGTGAGTGTGCCAAGTAGAATGTGGAGAATATGTGATTGTAGTCCTCATGATAGAATGCAACTAGTCGAGCAACCTTTGAGTAATTAAACTTCTCCTGATGCGATTGTTTGATAAGGTATAAGCATCCCACATACAATAACTTGTCGAGTGGGCGCAAATTCATATAGCAACTTGCAAGAGTGAAAGCTGCATGCAGTACATAAACTTGCGTTGAGGGAGCAAATAGGTACAAAAGCAATGAGAAGGTGACATGTGGCATTGAAAATTTTGCAAAAAGATCCATGTATATGTTGAACTGAGACTATGAGCTGCCTTACATGCAGGTCCCACCTGTTAGTGGCTTGAATAAATAATTAAAACTAAATGCACGGAGTGGGGAATCAAACTCTCAATCAAACCCCGCACCAAACATGGGACTACCATCACACGTGCTCCACTTCATCGCAAATATAGTAGGACATACCTTTAATATAGAGTGACCCGGAGAACTAAAATAGCAACACGAGGAGTCGAAAAATCATTTTGGCTCATAGATCTAGATGCATCGATTATAAATAAAATATATTCAAAATATAAAAAAATGTCGGAATTTTAATTTAGATGTACATTCGCTCATTCTATGTCCGCACATAAAGCTTCAGGAAAGAATGACATTTTTTGTGACTTGAAAAATGTCGTTCCCCCATGAATTATTATGTACTAACATGGCATGATCGGATGTACACCAAGGATTTTTTTCACAATATTTTAACATTTTAAAATTAATTTTAAATTGCAATTTTTATAATAGGTGCACTTGGACCTATAAGCGAAAACACCATATCCCACCAGGAATATGAAAATGTGAAGCACTTGATATAAATCCCACCCATTGTTCATTGGTGGTTCTCTTTGGGTAACTGAAATATCCAAGGTTCAGAGCATGAGCATCCATTGAGATTTGAGAGTTGCTAGCCTTGTTTATGATGAGACATGTGAGTTAATTCTATATCTCCATCTCCACTAATATAAAAAGGGAGAGAGAGGCAGATCCAACCAATCTCAGCCGTCGATCATGTAAATCTAATGGATGAACTCACTCCAATGCGTTGAGCGCCTCCACCAACTCATCATCGGTTATCATCAATTACTCGCAGAAACGGTTTCACTAATAGGGTTTGTTCTGCTTCCTCTCGGTGCCTCGAGCCCTCAATTCCTCTTTCCTTTCTCCCCCGCTATATTCTCGCCGCCCGAGCCCCTCAGATCGCCAGCAACCCAAGTTCTTCGCCGTCCTTCGTCGACTCCGCTGAAAGGGCAATGCAGCGAAACCTACGGCAGTCAACAGCGACGGCGGAACCCTAGCCTGAACACTGCCGCCACCGCGCCACGCACAGGCAGAAAGCAGTTTACCGTCTGGCCCCTTGCGCTGATCGAGCGGCATAAGCAGAAGATGGAGGAAACGGGATTCAGGAGAGGCACTATTCAGAAGACTGGCGCCTATGTTGTCCTCCGCCATCCTGCCGCTGTCGACCTCCTCCAACAGTTGGACCCAATCCTCTTCATGCTGTGAAGGTGCAGCTGAGCCACCGTGGCCTGAATCTCCGCTTGGTACATGCATCTTACAGGTGCGTGCCTGATGAATTACTTATGCATGATCTTAGTTTTCTTCCTTTTGCACCTGACGAATTCAATTGTTTTCTTGCAGGCGTCCAATCAAGCATCATTTGGGTGAATTTTGTATTACGTCAAACTTACCGATCAGTGCAATGCACCATCACCATGTTGCAGGAAATCACCATGTAGGTTCAACATGTAGCCTTTTTTTACAACTATCTTAGTTTGCTTGCATGAACAGCAAGGTGACCCCAGTTTGGGTAACCCGAACAGAAGTTTCTAAATTAGAACACTGTATTTTACTCGAATTGATGCTAGCACAAATCGGATCTTGTACTTTTACTTCTTTTCTCAGCTTGACAGATTAGCACTATCAAGGTATATATACACCTATGCATCGACAGTGATTGCTCAATTGCCTGTCCGGCTTAATCGATATTCAAACATTTGGAGCTGCATAAGTCAAAATACTTTCAGTGCATTACCATTAGTACTAAATAAAATTGAAATGCAACAATATGTTTTCTAAACTTTACATTCTTGTCACACTTAACTATTTCTGTCTTTGGAGTAAGCTGGTATAGGTGTTAGGAATGAGCACTAGATATGTGACTACAGGTTTCAGAAAAACAGTAAAATTACCGAGTTGACATATGCAATGGAGATTATTATTATTATTATTATTATTATTATTATTATTATTATTATTATTATTATTATTGTGACATTACCTGTTTTCAGATAACACTGAGATGCAAGGTGCAATGAGATCATATTCCAGATTGCTTTGGTGTATGGAAGAAGTGGTATTGTAAGTATCAGTATCTGAGTTCACTAAATGATTGTTTTAGATTTGCTATGCTCATCATATATATTAGACCACTACTATTTGCAATTACAAGCATTTGAAAATAGGACATGCTCCAACTATAGGGTTTACTTGGGAGAACAGTATGAGATACTCAATAATGATACCCATGAATGCCTTCATGTAACTCCACTGGTTGTTCTTGCAAGAAAGAAGTGTACTATTTTTCTAAAGCTTTCTTTACAAATGATTTCAGTTTCTTTCTTACCGTGGCCTGAAGAAGGAATCCTTCTAAAGAATTATATTTTATTGTACTTTATTACAACTCACAGTTCAGATTCGTGTAATGCATAATTACTTTATATGTGTCTGCCATTCTAAATAGGAAACGTTATTACAGGATATCATATTCACAGCATATGTCAAACGGGTCATGCACTTTATCTCTAATATTTTCATCAAGCAGTGACTAAAAGGCGAGAGATCACATAGCTAACAACAAACATGCAAGCAACTGCCAGTTCGAGTCATATTCACCATGTCTAATTTTGATCGGCTCAGCCGGATAAGGATTTGCAGAGTGTCCAATGGAGGTTCTTTCGTTTTTTAATTTGTCAGAAGCCTTTCCTTTCATGATTAGAAATAACAACCTATTCCGATTGCCTTTTCTATGCAGCTATATTTGAGTAGCTTGCATCTGACAGTTAAGTGCTCCAAGATTAGGCAACCAAAATTGAGCTTACATATGCGTGTATGAAAAAACAGTTAATATCATTTGTTTAATTAATCTCTGAATCGACTGGAGACGCATCTCTCTGGCTTTGCAGATTGTTAGACATTTTATAGGTTCTTTGTTTTTCTCCGGATGTTCTGATTAGTCCCGGTTTGTATCTTCTACTTGCCGCAGAAGGCCGGCCAGGTACCGCAACATCCACATAAGGGGCACATAACTGTAAAATTTTGAAATTCAGTTAACTTAACATGTAGTTTCAAATATGTGGTGATATCTCGGTTGATTTTTTTTGGCGAACCCGCAGATGTACTCCAGCTATACTGACTGTTGTTGTTTGTGTGAGTTTGTTCCAGCAGAGTGAAAAAAATGGCTAATTTTGCAGTTTTTTTTTGTAGAACCCAGTTGAGTTTGGTGGTGAGCATCAGGTAATTAATACTAACACATTCAGAAGTAGCATTGCGTGGTAATGTACTCAAACTGATTTCACATTCATATCTGAATCTTTGGTAGCCATATAGATATAGGAGAACCTCTCAGTTTCAAATGGCACCAGATGGCTGGTTTTCTTGAGTTGCAGATTTTGGATGATGCTATATTAGCAAAATAAGCATCGATATTATCGATTACTCCGGATAACCATTGTGCAAGAGTACTGACAGAATGATACTAACCCAATGGTAATATATTTTTTTTGGCAACCTGTCCTCGAAGTGCATTGCTAACTTGGCATGCTATTGTGAAAGGAAGGGATATGCTACAGTTGGGTTTGATTTGTAAGGTTGGTAATGGTCAAACTGCTGAAGTATACAAAACCAAACAGATTTCCGAAGCAAAAAAATCAACGCAGCGACGGAGAGGAATAGCTGATGCTCAAGTTTTTGTACAGTTGGTCTCAAGTTTAACTAATGATAATTTGGTTCACTGTAAGGATATTTTCGCATTAGCAAACAACCGGTTAAGTTTACACCACACACCCCACCTTCCTAAGCCTACTCTCCTGGCATGTTTTATCTCCCTCCAGCAGCTGCAAGTTTCCAACCGAAATATTTTGAAAATGGGGAATATATTCAGGCAAACAATTATGGCATAGTTCGTAATGAGCATGGCACTACAGTTTCTGCAATTCTTGTCCCAGTTGGAATTTGTCAGTTGGGAAGAAGGGTATATAAAGATTTTTAGCGTGGAATTTGATCTTAGTGTTTGTTTTTTGAAAGAGTATATACAGCTAAAGAAATATTATATTGTGCACAAATGACATACCTGATATGTCCACATCTTTGCATACTGAACAGAGTTCTTTGATAATGCGAAAAGATCTTGATTTTACATTTTGTCCCATGAAGAGTTTCTGAAAATGAACTTGCTAAAGTTTTACCTTATGATAAAAATCTTGCATTGAGCATTGACACCTTGTTCTGTTCACTACATTGCTTGCATTAAAGGCCATCGTACCTCCTTGAAGCATGTGAGTCCTGATGTTTGCATATTCTCTTTGTAGAAGCTACCATGTACGCTCTATATGAATAGGACCCAAGATGACCATGCATGTTTTTTGTAGCAGTTGTAGGATGAAGAAATTTCCAGAATAGAAAAATATTTACGTTCATAGATGTTATATCTCTCAGATGGTTTCGTGGCAGCATGATCTGTTGGCAAAGAAACCTTTGCGCCTTTGCGGACTTGCAGCAAATGAGTGGTGACTTAAGTATGTCCTATATGCTTTGTCGAATAAGTACTATTAAACGGTAATTTAATAATCTAATTCTTCACAACTTATTTTAGCAAGAAAAATAGTTTACTGGAGGAATATACATATATGCAAATTGATTAGGTAATTGAGGCTCGGTTACATCTTACCAGCATGACATGAAAGATCAAAAAAGAGTGTCGACCCTTTATCTAAACTACTTATAAAAGAGCGATTTTGTATTTTATAAATATGTATTATTGCAATTAGTATTAATAGATATTGAGACGTGCATTGCACGTGCACATTTACTAGTACGGAATAAGGTACCAAATCAATAAGCATTATGTTCGTCGACAAACGCCGTCAATGTAGGTTTGTACATCAACGAAGAGGACAATGTCGTATGGTTCGGAGAGCTCAAGCTGTTCATCGACCCTGCACTTGCACGACAGGTTGCACACGAAGAGCTCACACAGCTGTAGCCGCTGCTGGACCACCTGCTAGAATCATGCTCCTCCTCCCCATTACCAGCCACGCCAGGGCCACCCATCCATCGTTGCTCGTCATCCTTGTCATCTGACTGAGCCTCACCCGTCTATGTTTCGAACACGAGTAGGCTCATTATCGGAAACCTAGATGCGGTGCAGTCCAATCCTAAATAGGTATTCATCGTTTAAATATAAAATATGCAATGTCTAACAAATGTCATCAATTGGTGAAACATTTTGTACTACTCCCTCTCTCACAGTTTATAAGGCACGCGCGTACCCCTAGGTTACAAATTTGATCAAGTTAGCATTAGTTATATGTTATAAAAATTATATCATTAGAAAGTTCAGATATTCTATTTTCTAATGATATAATTTTTGTAATATATAATTTAAATTATATAGGTTAAATTGATGACCTAGGGGTACGCGCGCGCCTAATAAACTGTGAAGGAGGGAGTACTATTTAAATTTGTTTCAATTATGTTTTAGTTTTGTTAAAAAGAGGACAAATAGTCTCACTCATCTCAAAGCATAATATGTGGTAGATGGCACTCCTACACATACAGTTGCATGCATTTCGAGTTGTCTTCGCTTCCCTTCGATATACGACGGTGTCACTTGAAGGTCGCGGAGTTACTAAACAAAAATAACTTACCTATGTAGGTCCGTGGATCCTGCTGTTTGGGCTAGACAACAAGCATCATAGACTCATAGGACATCGATCGTGCACATCTAGGATGCCGTCATCGCGGCGGCCTCGAGGTCTCTGCATGCGGCGTCGGCGCCGCCGACCTTGTTGCTGTGCAGTTCGTTCAGCTCGGCGATGGTGTGCTTGGGCCTGCGCTCCGTGATGGCGATGGAGATGTCGTTCGGGAAGAGGTCGTGGTGGACGGCGGCGTGCAGCAGCGTGGTGAGGAAGAGCGCCGTCACGGTGAGCGTGGCCACCACGGTGAGCGCGATGCACATAGCCTGCGTGAACGCGTTCTTCACCTCCGACGAGTAGCGTATCGCCGCGATCGCCGCGCTCGTCATCGGGAACGTGTACGCCCACCACGCCAGCGAGAACCTGAAGCCCCTGAACATGTTGATCCGTACCGCCTGCACACACACGCAGCACCAGTCATCGTCGACCGTCGAGTGATCGATCGACCATGGAACATACATTGAGCTTACGTACGCACCAGGGAGGCGTAGAGGAACATGGCGATGAAGTAGGCGATGCGGGAGCCGTAGCCGAACTCGCCGGTGATCCGCGCCCAGGCGACGCATGCAACGCTGGGCGCGGCCACGAAGAGGAAGAAGACCGGGTGGAGGTCCCTCGGCAGCGTCTCGCTCGTCGGCAACCTCTGGTACAGCGTCACGAACAGCACGATGTAGTGCGCCAGCCCGACGGCGAAGAAGAAGATGGGGCCCTCCCTCAGCCCCATGATGGCGCCCAGCAGCGCGCCAACGAAGTTGCCGACGATGGACAAATGGTTCGACGGGTTCGCCACCCGCGACAGCCGCCTCTGCCCGCCGGAGATCCACTGCCCGTAGATCTTGAGCTCCAGGCACACGATGGGCGCCATCAGCACGTACCACAGCCACCCTGGGAGGCTCTCCGCCATCACCAGCTCCGGCACGCCGATGGCCAGGAACAGGCACGCGATCCACGGCGCGAAGAAGAAGTTGACGCGGATCGGGTGGTAGTACTCCCGCCGCACCGCCTCGAAGTAGAACACCACCTTGCAGGCGTACAGCGCCGACACCACGCACATGAGCGCCACCGAGACGCACCACAGCACCAGGTTCGTCCGGAGCGTGATGTGCAGGAACCGTGTCGACGCCGCGATCGCGATGTTCTTCCACAGGATGGCCTGGCTGCTCATGCCCAGGCACATACCGAACGCCGACACCGGGAACCGCAGCAGGAACGGCCACGTCTTGTCCGACGGCAGCACCAGCTCCTCCGACGACTGATGACGACCAACGCGGCGGCGCCGCCGCAAAGCAAACACGACACGTGAGGTCCTCTGTCCCATCAATGTGTTTATTAGCCATGTAGTAACGAGTTGTTGCTCAAGGTACCGTACCCGTAGCTTGTCGAGTTCGGGGCCTTCCAGCGCCGCGAAGAAGCGCTGGACTCTGGGCGTGGTCATGGACGAGTACGGACGCCCGCTCGTCGCCGCCGCATCGTCTTCTTCTTCCTGGGGCTCCCCCTCCTGCTGCTGCTGCGGCGGCGGCCTGACGCCGCGAAGGTGCGTGGTCAGCTGCTTCTCCAGCTTCCCGGACCACGTCTTGAACGAGTCGTAGCTCGTGTCCCTCTCCCGCCGCGTCTTGCTCATCCCTCCCATTCCCATGCGCGCCCCGCTCCCGCGGCTCATTGAGTCGTCGCCCACCGCCAGGAACTGCCCAGAGTTCCCGGCGTTCGGCAGCTCGGAGGCCGCGGCGGGGATGGGCTGGGACCGGAACATCACCTTCTCCACACGCTCGAACGCGACGGAAACCATCGGCGGCGGCCGCGGCGGGAGCGACCGCATGCGCGACGACTCGTCCGGGGCGATGACATTGGCGGCGGCGTGCCGCGGCGGGAATTCTGCCTCCGTCCGGACGACGTCGAACCTGGACGGCGAGGCCGGAAGGCTAATGGAGAGCGGGTGTGCCGCCACGCGGAGTGCAGACGCGTCGAACGGCGAGTCAGGATCCAAGTCAGGCGACGCCATTATGGTCGGGTGGCCGTGCCGCTCCTACACCGGCACGCAACTGCTCAACCTCGTGGTCTGATCGACGACACGAAGAAAGAATCCGGTGGCGTTACAAGACTTACCCTGAAGCTGAAGGCCTGCTCCTCGGCGGAGCGGCTGGCGGGGGCATGACCACCGGCCGTTTGCGCCGATTCGCCGGCCTCCATCATCAACCTCGGGAAATCTGCAAGGCATACGAAGCATCATTCAGAGAAGCAATCACATTGCTAGTGGCAGGTGCGCAACAGAACTTCCAAGGATCTCTCTTGAATCTCTGTTTCTCCAACACACATGGAGATGCACGTCATTTTGTTGTACTGTATCAGAAGAAGGACGCCAAAATTTACTACTAATAGAGTAAGAGAATCTGAGAAATAAAACAAAACTTGCTAGCATGGCCATGAAACAAACCAAAACAGGGCTAACCTACAAAAGCAAGCAGAGCAAGAAAGCATCCTAGATTCCTAGGCTGAGCTAGCTCGGCTATTCTTCAGTTCTGAAATGTTCTTGACCATAATTTTTTTTGACGATTACTTGACCATAATTAAGAAGAAGAAGCAGAATATCTTACTGGAGCAAACTCTGCAGTGTGACATTATCGATCGTCAGTGACTGATAATATATACCTCCCCTATTCTTCAGTTCTATGTAATGCTGAAAATCAAGCAGAACTCAAACTGCCTGGTGTGCGATCTTCTGAAAATCACAAGGATACGCCTTTGCCCATCTCACTGATGTATGCGTATATATAAGAAGGTTTCTGGTAGCTTGAAAACGAAAGAGTCACTACGTGCCTGATAATGAAAGCGTACATTCGCAACTCGACGCCGTACATCTAGCATGTATTTTGTGGCGTATATGCGTCATGCGTGCAAGATAACCAAGGAAATCGATCTTCCAGACTTGTGGCGCTCGGAACTTCGCCGACCAGTATAGCAATGTTGGACAGAGAGTTCTAGAGACAAATGGAAGAATCTTGCCTTGTCTGCAGGTAACCCTGGCGTGGGCTCTAGGTTCCGGTGACAGAATCCCAAAGCAGGGGAATGAAAAGAACATTCAGGCAACACCTACTGTAGGAAGTAGTAGATAAGATGATTAGTTCACTGCAAATGCTCGGGTGATGATTCAGTAGGATCCCAGTGTCCCAACAGGCAAGCAATTTTAATTTAATTTAATTTTGCAAGGAAGGCTGCCCAAGCGGGCAGGGCATGCCACAAGAACTGAAGCTTCTACCAGTTTCACTTGAAACCTTGGCAGAATGAATTAGCTACAACTGAGATCGCTGTCGAGAATCATCCGTGGCACGATAGGATGTGCTCAATTTGCATGTCATGGTCATATTTAACTCCTGTTTGGATCGGTGGGGATGATGCCCAAACCCTTGGATAGAGAGGGGTTTAGATCAATTTCTCTATGAGGGGATTGAATCTAATGACTGTCTACCCAAAAAAGCACAAATTTGGATTTTTTATGGATAATTACCGAAATAAATTAATGATGTTACATTGTTATGCTAAACTGTTAATGGTTTGTGCCATCAGAAGCAAGAACACAAAAGTATCCTGCTTCTCTAGCCAAACAGTCAGACACCATCAACACGATATAGCTAGGCAGTGAGTTTGCAGGTTTTCTAGTGATCAGGCTCAAGCATGGCTGGAACTCAACATCTACAACTGATACGGCAGTTGTGTAGCAGCCTTCCTATCACGGTCACCGTCAGACAAAACAAACAAGAAGTGCAAGTCTTCTCGCTAACCTGTCCTCTCAGTCCCATTCAAGTTTTTGTAAGTAAACGCATCTCTTTGTAATGATCAGCGACGCATGTCCACAAGAGCACAAGGCCATGCACGAACTTTCGGAGCTGAAAACGAATTGCGTGCAGGATCCGCACAAGAACATGAGTCGTCGCTTTCAGGAGCGAATCGCATGGCTGTGCCACAAGAACAAACAATGGCACCTAACGGCCGGGCACCGAGCGCGTGTGCGTCCCCGTGCCGAAACTGACGAGACATTCTTGTTCTCGGCCATGCCCTCTGGTTGAAAATTGCAGGAAAAAGAAGAGAGCAAAGAGTGCAGGGTACGCGAGCCTGTAAATTCGAGATGGTTTTGGTCGTCTTGTGGTTTCAGAGGAAGTTATGACTTACAGACGCGACGTTTTTTGTGGAATGAAAGAAATGGAAGAGTAATAAGGAAGGGTTCTTTTGCTCCAAAAAAAAAGGAAGGGTTCTGATTCGAGGATTACCAGGAAGGCTGGAACGTAATCGCGATCAGGATGGGGCCGGCAATGCGCCAATGCGAGTCCAGCGATGACGGTGACTCCGCCGGAGGCCTAGACGATGGTGGCGTACGGGCTGGGTGGGAGGTCGCCGGCAATCCGAGCGGCGGCGCGGCGAGCCGGGCTTCGGTTGGAAAGGTGGCACGCGGGCATAGTGGCGAGGTGAGGTGCGTGACTGACTGAGTGGCTGATAGTGGGGTCGGGCTCATAGTGTCCTATGCGGTCAGCCACTCAGCCTTCGTGACTCGGTTGGTGTGGTGTGATCCGTGTCCGTGGATGTGGATTTGCCGCCACCATTAGACATGTTCCTTCTTTATTGATTTTTAATAAACTATTTGCATTTTTTTTCTTGATAAACATTAAGTCTCTACTCCTACACACTAAAACACGTCTAGTACATTTGAATTAAATCTGAGTTAATCAATTTGAAACGGAGGGAGTAGAAGGCACTAGACACCACTCAACTTTATACCTGTGTATAAAAGCAAAACAGACAGAAACACCCACACCCATGCATGTAAGTAGAAAACTATTTTCCTGGAATATACTAGGAAACCTTATAAAACTAGTGACATGCTTCGTTTAAGTTTCTACTTCATCGAATGTATAATGAATGTTAGCAGAAGAGGATGTTATAGAATACACTATGAAAGAATTTAATCAAGTATGTCTTTATATGTAAGAAATATTTATCTGATTAAAAGATAGTTCACCAAAAGTTCATTTTAAAAATATGTTTAATGTTTTCCTATCTCATGGACTTTTGGATTTATTCCCCCAAAAAATCCAGACTTCTTTTTGAATATTTAATGGTTTCATGGTTCTCTTTTACACTTAAAATAAATTGAAACATATGCTCACATCTCAAGCGTAACTTTGTAAGAGTAAAGATTTTTTGGATTTTTACATTTTATTGTATATGATTCACTCGATTTATGTTTAGCATCTTAGGTGAAATTGCAATCTGCTCCGGACAAAAGTGGAGGCACATCATTAGTCACTGAAGCACAGGCAATTCAAGACAAATACTCAGCATAATTTGCACACTATTCTCTATAAGAACTTATGAAATTTCTGCATAACCATGTGTTTATTCCTAGTGTCCCTAAGATTCACATGTGCTGTCTTGCGTGGACATAGTCCTGACCATTATATGCCCATTGAAAAGTATTGCCTCAGTTCTTTAATATAAGACATTTTGCCTCTTTTTAAACTGTCAAAACTTTGTATACTTGGGAACCGAGGGACTACCAACGAATCTCCATCTGCTGCAACTATGACACCATTCATGGTCCCAATCTATATGCCGCTGGAAAATGAATAATTTATATTCCATAATAGATGCATGCTTTCGAGCAAAAAAGAACAAAGATGCATGCTGCTGGAGGCAAATACAGATGGATTTAGGACTCACCAGCAGACACCGAGCGAGAGTAGACAGGAGCCATATCCCGGAGTTGATTGCTGAAGAAACTGCTCAGCTTTTTTTCGCGAAAACGCAAAGAAGAAACTGCTCAGCTAGAGATACAAGTGCAGCGGTAGTGGTGTACGTGTACAAGGAAGCGAGCATTGCACTGCACACCACTCTGTCGCTCCTGATGTGAGTCTGTGCGTGTGTTTCATCGGCCCCTCTATTGGGACTTTTATATGCAAGTTCCAGCAGCCGATGCAATTGCAGTATTTCTCGAGAAAGCTTTTACAAGAATGTAGAAAGATAGAGAGGGAGAAAGATTGACGGAATATGTTGGATGTTGTATTGAGCCTTTCGGAGCGAGTATATATAGGGTACAAGACTTGGAGGCTAAGATATCCCTTTTGGATGTTGTATTGAGCCTTTTGGATGTTGTATTGAGCCTTCCTAGAGATATGGTAGGTAGAGATTACAAATCCTAGACTACCTAATAAATCTATACCAAATATATCTCTAACACTCTTCCGCAGTCGTAGCGGTAGTGACGTGAACAACAGTAGTGTGGAGAGAAGCCGAAGGTAGGAACCAACGGGCTGACACTCCCCCGCAGTCGTAGCGGGAGCGTCGTGAACGATGTCGCGTCGCGGATGCTTGGACTGTAGAAAAAGCCGAGGTGCTCATGCGAGGTGATAGCCCTTTGTGCCGATGTCGAGGTAGCCGAGAGCGTGGGTGCTTCAACCTTGGTCAGGGTAGCCGTGCGAGGGGATGCCGTAGTCGATGTCGTGGTCGGGTGCCGATGTCGAGGTAGCCGCACATGAAGCCGCAAGCGCATAGTGCGTGAGGAGAGTGACGGAGACGTGTCGAGGCAGTCGTCGAAGAGGGTGTCGACGCCGAAGTCGATGCAGTCGGAGCCGTCGAGGACGAGGTGCTGCCCTAGTTTTGCTAGAACTAGACGCACGTCGGGGACAAAGGCATACTTCGATTTTGCCAGAACCGAATACGCAAAGACGAAGTCGGTGACGTAGTCGAGGCAGTCGTAGAAGAGTCGATGTCGAGGAAGACGTCGAAGCTGATGGGGACAAGGCGCCGATCCAAGCTTGCCAGGCTCGGGGACGCGTCGGGGACGAATACACGTTCCGGTGTTGCCAATACCGGGAGTGCGAGGGAAGGGACCATCATGGACCATGCGCCAGGGGAGACCAATAGAGGAGGCCTCTGATACGTCTCAAACGTATCTATAATTTCTTATGTTCCATGCTAGTTATATGACAATACTCACATGTTTTATATACACTTTACATCATTTTTATGCATTTTCCGGCATTAACCTATTAACAAGATGCCGAAGCGCCGGTTCTGTTTTCTGCTGTTTTTGGTTTCAGAAATCTTACACAGGAAATATTCTCGGAATTGGAGAAACAAAAGCCCACGGTCTTATTTTGCACGGAGCCTTCCAGAAGTCCGAAGAGGAGACGAAGAGGGCGACGAGGCGGCCACACCCTAGGGGGGCGCGGCCCCACCCCTGGGCGCGCCGCCCTATGGGGTGGACCCCTTGAGCGTCCCCCGACTCTGCCCCTTCGCCTATATATTCTCTCCGTCGCGAAAACCCTATCACCGAGAGCCACGATACGAGAAAAGTTACTGTGACGCCGCCGCCGCCAATCCCATCTCGGGGGATTCAGGAGATCGCCTCCGGCACCCTGCCGGAGAGGGGAATCATCACCGAAGGACTCTACATCATCATGCCCGCCTCCGGATTGATGCGTGAGTAGTTCATCCTTGGATTATGGGTCCATAGCAGTAGCTAGATGGTTGTCTTCTCCTCTTGTGCTATCATGTTTAGATCTTGTGAGCTGCCTATCATGATCAAGATCATCTATTTGTAATGTTACATATTGTGTTTGTTGGGATCCGATGAATATGGAATACTATGTCAAGTTGATTAATTGATCTATCATATATGTGTTGTTTATGTTCTTGCATACTCTCCGTTGCTAGTAGAGGCTCTGGCCAAGTTGATACTTGTAACTCCAAGAGGGAGTATTTATGCTTGATAGTGGGTTCATGCCTCCATTGAATGCAGGACGATGACGGAAAGTTCTAAGGTTGTGGATGTCTTGTTGCCACTAGGGATAAAACATCGATGCTTTGTCTAAGGATATTTGTGTTGATTACATTACGCACGGTACTTAATGCAATTGTCCGTTGTTTGCAACTTAATATCGGAAGGGGTGCGGATGCTAACCCGAAGGTGGACTTTTTAGTCATAGATGCATGTTTGGATAGTGGTCTATGTTCTTTGTCATAATGCCCTAAGTAAATCTCATAGTAGTCATCATGATATGTATGTGCATTGTTATGCCCTCTCTATTTGTCAATTGCCCAACTGTAATTTGTTCACCCAACATGTTATTTATCTTATTGGAGAGACACCACTAGTGAACTGTGGACCCCGGTCCATTCTTTTACATCTGAAATACAATCTACTGCAATCTATGTTCTCTGTTGTTCTTCGCAAACAAACATCATTCTCCACACCATACGTCTAATCCTTTGTTTACAGCAAGCCGGTGAGATTGACAACCTCACTGTTAAGTTGGGGCAAAGTATTGTGATTGTGTTGTGCAGGCTCCACGTTGCCGCCGGAATCTCTGGTGTTGCGCCGCACTACACTCCTCCACCAACAACCTTCACGTGGCCTTCATCTCCTACTGGTTCGATAACCTTGGTTTCTTTCTGAGGGAAAACTTACTGCTGTGCGCATCACACCTTCCTCTTGGGGTTCCCAACGGACGTGTGCATCACGCGCCATCAAGACTGTTTTCTGGCGCAGTTGCCGGGGAGATCAAGACTGTTTTCTGGCGCCGTTGCCGGGGAGATCAATACACGCTGCAAGGGGAGTCTCTCACACCCAATCTCTTTATTTTATTTTCTGTCTTGTTTGCTTTCTTTATATCAAAAACACAAAAAAATTAGTTACTTGTTTTACTTTATTTAATTCGGTTTGCTTTATTATTGCTAAAATGAATACTCCTGAGAACACTAAGTTGTGTGACTTCACTAGTTAGGCTTAATGGAAAACAACAAAAATATTAGAGATCTTTATAGTATTTATCTTGAGTTAGGACATGAGGTGTTTGAAGAGAAAATTAAAAAATCTATGGAACTTTATATGCATGCTAATGGCAATGTTATTAGTATGAATGCTTTGAACACCATTGTTGCTAATGCTATGGAAAATTCTAAGCTTGGGGAAGCTGGTTTTGAGGAGCATGATATTTTTAGTCCCCCAAGCATGGAGGATAAAATTTACTTTGATGATACTTTACCTCCTATATATGATGATTATGGTGATGAGAATAATAATGATAGCTATCTTATTGAATTTGCTCCCACTACAATTAATAGTAATGACTATGCTTATGTGGAGAGTACTAATTTTATGCATGTAGCGCATGATAAGAATGTTTCATGTGATAGTTATATTGTTGAGTTTGTTCATGATGCTACTGAAAATCTTTATGAGAGAGGACAATATGGTTGTAGGGATTTTCATGTTACTAAAACACCTCTCTTTTTGCTTAAAATCTTGAAGTTGCGCTTGTCTTGTTTTCCTATGCTTATTGCATTATGCGTTTCGTATTTGCTTTTGATGCTCTCTTTTGCTTCAACTCTTATTTCTTGCGAGAGCATCATTAAAATTACTGAGCCCATCTTAATGGCTATAAAGAAAGCACTTCTTGGGAGATAACCCATGTTTTTATTTTGCTAATGTTTTGTTGTGTCTTGGAAGTTGTTACTACTGTAGCAACCTCTCCTTATCATGTTTATTTCGTTGTTGTGCCAAGTAAAGTCTTTGATAGTAAAGTTGATACTAGATTTGGATTCCTCCGCAGAAACAGATTTTTAGCTGTCACGAATTTGAGTTGATCTCTCTATAGGAAACTCGTAAAATGCTGAAAAAATTCATGCGTGATCCTGAGATATGTACGCAACTTTCATTCAATTTGAGCTTCTTGAGCCTGTTAAGTGCCTCGGAAAAATTCGTCTTTACGGACTTTTCTGTTTTGACAGATTCTGCCTTTTATTTCGCATTGCCTCTTTTACTGTGTTGAGTGGATTTCTTTGTCCCATTAACTTTCAGTAGCTTTGGGTAATGTCCAGAAGTGTTAAGAATGATTGTGTCCTCTCTGGACATGTGAATTTTTGATTATGCACTAACCCTCTAATGAGTTTGTTTTGAGTTTGGTGTGGAGGAAGTTTTCAAGGGTCAAGAGAGGAGGATGATATAATATGATCAAGAAGAGTGAAAAGTCTAAGCTTGGGGATGCCCCCGTGGTTCATCCCTGCATATTTCAAGAAGACTCAAGCATCTAAGCTTGGGGATGCCCAAGGCATCCCCTTCTTCATCGACAACTTATCAGGTCACCTCTAGTGAAACTATATTTTTATTCCGTCACATCTTATGTTCTTTACTTGGAGCGTCTGTTTGTTTTTGTTTTTGTTTTTGTTTTTGTTTGAATAAAATCGGATCCTAGCATTCCTTGTGTTGGAGAAAGACACGCTCCGCTTTTTCATATGAACACTGGTGTTCTTAGCTTTACTTTTAATGTTCGTGGCGAAAGTTGAAAACCGCTTCGTTGATTGCTATTTGGTTGGAAACAGAAAATGCTTCATGTGGTAATTGGTATATGGTCTTGAATAATTTGATACTTGGCAATTGTTTTGAGCTCTCAAATAGATCATGTTTAAGCTCTTGCATCATGTAGTTTAAACCTATTAGTGGAGAATTATTGTAGAGCTTGTTGAAATTTGGATTGCATGATTGGTCTTTCTAAAAAGTCTAGATATTTTCTGGTAAAAGTGTTTGAGCAACAAGGAGACAGTGTAGAGTCTTATAATGCTTGCAATATGTTCTTATGTAAGTTTTGATGTACCAGTTCATACTTGTGTTTGCTTCAAACAACCTTGCTAGCCAAAGCCTTGTACTGAGAGGGAATGCTTCTCGTGCATCCAAAACCTTGAGCCAAAACTCATGCCATTTGTGTCCACCATAACTACCTACTATGTGGTATTTCTCTGCCATTCCAAATTAAATTTCTTGTGTGCTACCTTTAAAATTTCATTCATTGTCTTTGCAATACATAGCTCATGGGAAAATAGCTTAAAAACTATTGTGGTATTGAATATGTTGCTTATGTATCTTATTTCTTATAAGTTGCTTGTTGAGCGGTAACCATGTTTCTGGGGACGCCATCAACTTTTCACCTTTTTTGAATATCATGTGAGTTGCTATGCATGTTCGTCTTGTCTGAAGTAAGGGTGATTTATCATGATTAAATGGTTTGAGTATGCATATTGTTAGAGAAGAACATTGGGCCACCAACCAAAGCCATGTATCATGGTGGAAGTTTCAGCTTGGACATTAATCCTCAATCTCTTATGAGAATATTATCTGTTGTTGAATGCTTAAGCATTAAAAAGAGGAGTCCATTATCTGTTTTCTATGTTGTCCCGGTATGGATGTCCTCAAGTTGAGATCTATCAAAATTGAGAAATCAAATGCGATCTATCTCCTTGGACCTTTGTACAGGTGGCATAGAGGTACCCCTTTGTGACACTTGGTTGAAACATATGTAATGCAATGATAATCCATGGAAATCCGAGCTAATTAGGACAAGGTGCGGGCACTATTGGTATTCGATGCATGAGACTTGCAACTTATAGGATGTTTTATGCATAACACATATGAATTATTACTACCGTTGACAAAATTGTTTCCATGATTTCAAAATAAAAAGCTCTAGCACATGAGTAATCCATGCTTCCCTCTGCGAAGGGCCTTTATTTTACTTTATGTTGAGTCAGTTACCTACTTCTTTCTATCTTAGAAGCAAACACTTGTGTCAACTGTGTGCACTGATTCTTACATGTTTACTTATTGCACTTGTTATATTGCTTTATGTTGACAACTATCCATGAGATATACATGTTACAAGTTGAAAGCAATTGCTGAAACTTAATCATCCTTTGTGTTGCTTCAAAACCTTCTATTAAGAATCTATTGCTTTATGAGTTAACTCTTATGCAAGACTTATTGATGCTTGTCTTGAAAGTTCTATTCATGAAAAGTCTTTGCTATATGATTCAGTTGTTTAGTCATTATCTTTACCATTGCTTTGAATCACTTCATTCACTTCATATGCTTTACAATAGTATTGATCAAGATTATGATAGTAGCATGTCACTTCAGAAATTATCCTTGTTATCGTTTACCTACTCGAGGGTGAGTAGGAACTAAGCTTGGGGATGCTTGATACGTCTCAAACGTATCTATAATTTCTTATGTTCCATGCTAGTTATATGACAATACTCACATGTTTTATATACACTTTACATCATTTTTATGCATTTTCCGGCATTAACCAATTAACAAGATGCCGAAGCGCCAGTTCCTGTTTTCTGCTGTTTTTGGTTTCAGAAATCCTACACAGGAAATATTCTCGGAATTGGACGAAACAAAATCCCACGGTCTTATTTTGCACGGAGCCTTCCAGAAGTCCGAAGAGGAGACGAAGAGGGGCGACGAGGCGGCCACACCCTAGGGGGGCGCGACCCCACCCCTGGGTGCGCCGCCCTATGGGGTGGGCCCCTTGAGCGTCCCCCGACTCTGCCCCTTCGCCTATATATTCTCTCCGTCGCGAAAACCCTATCACCGAGAGCCACGATACGAGAAAAGTTACTGTGACGCCGCCGCCGCCAATCCCATCTCGGGGGATTCAGGAGATCGCCTCCGGCACCCTGCCGGAGAGGGGAATCATCACCGGAGGACTCTACATCATCATGCCCGCCTCCGGATTGATGCGTGAGTAGTTCATCCTTGGACTATGGGTCCATAGCAGTAGCTAGATGGTTGTCTTCTCCTCTTGTGCTATCATGTTTAGATCTTGTGAGCTGCCTATCATGATCAAGATCATCTATTTGTAATGCTACATGTTGTGTTTGTTGGGATCCGATGAATATGGAATACTATGTCAAGTTGATTAATTGATCTATCATATATGTGTTGTTTATGTTCTTCCATGCTCTCCGTTGCTAGTAGAGGCTCTGGCCAAGTTGATACTTGTAACTCCAAGAGGGAGTATTTATGCTCGATAGTGGGTTCATGCCTCCATTGAATCTGGGACGAGTGACGGGAAGTTCTAAGGTTGTGGATGTGTTGTTGCCACTAGGGATAAAACATTGATGCTTTGTCTAAGGATATTTGTGTTGATTACATTACGCACGTACTTAATGCAATTGTCCGTTGTTTGCAACTTAATACTGGAAGGGGTGCGGATGCTAACCCGAAGGTGGACTTTTTAGGCATAGATGCATGCTGGATAGCGGTCTATGTTCTTTGTAGTAATGCCCTAAGTAAATCTCATAGTAGTCATCATGATATGTATGTGCATTGTTATGCCCTCTCTATTTGTTAATTGCCTAACTGTAATTTGTTCACCCAACATGCTATTTATCTTATTGGAGAGACACCACTAGTGAACTATGGACCCAGTCCATTCTTTTACATCTGAAATACAATCTACTGCAATCTTTGTTCTCTGTTGTTCTTCGCAAACAAATATCATTATCCACACCATACGTTTAATCCTTTGTTTACAGCAAGCCGGTGAGATTGACAACTTCACTGTTAAGTTGGGGCAAAGTATTGTGATTGTGTTGTGCAGGTTCCACGTTGGCGCTGGAATCCCTGGTGTTGCGCCGCACTACACTCCTCCACCAACAACCTTCAAGTGGCCTTCATCTCCTACTGGTTCGATAACCTTGGTTTCTTTCTGAGGGAAAACTTACTGCTGTGCGCATCACACGTTCCTCTTGGGGTTCCCAACGGACGTGTGCATCACGCGCCATCAGCCTCTAGAGCGGTGGTGAGACGCAGAGCGGAGAAGAGGGAGAGGTGCCGATTCAGTCCGCGGTTGTCGGAGTAGACGAAGTAGTCGGAGACGAGACGATGACGCTGGCGACGAGGTCGTGGTGGACGGAGACGTAGAAGGCGGCGAAACCAGCGGCGGCCATGAGTGGCCATGTTGGACGCCTAGACTGTAGAGGTGGTCGGCGAGACCTGCGACGACCAGAAGTGGTCATACAGGTTACCTGTGGAGGTGCGGCGGCGGTACTAGAAGTAGGCGAGGAAGAACCCGGCGGGTAGACCTTGCGCGGACGGTGGCGACCTGCACCTTGGGGGCGGCACGGTAGTAACCTAGGACATCGGTGCGCGGGAACGGCGAAGTAGACTGCGTGCGGTGACGTCACGGCCCGAGGGGCCGGCGTAGTCACAGGGCGCGAGTTGGTGCAGCGGCGGAAGGCCACCAGCGACGTACACGCCTCGGAAGGCACGTCAAAGGCCGGTAGCGTGGACCAAAGGCGGAGGCGCTGCGGCCCGAAGGGGCGACGCAGCGGCAACCCGTAGCTCGATCGGTGGTAGGCGCGTGCTCGGGGACATGCTTGGCGGAGACGTGTGTGCGATCGGTTGATCAGACCAACGGCGGCGCTGTACGCGCCATGGCGTGGACAACACGCAGATCGGAGTCGATAGCGGCATTGTCGATGTAGTTCCGGGCGATGGCAACGAAGACGATCCGAGGAGGAGGCCGCATCAGCCTACTGAGGCAAGCAACAGCCAGCCAAGACGTGTTGCAGCCAGCCGAGCAGGCGCAACGACGATGGAGGGAGGCGCGTTGAGGTGGTGTAGATTGTCGATGCCGATGTTGGAGTAGAGGCGCGCGGTGATGACGGCGGTGGGCGACTCAATTCGATCAATGATCGGTAAACCAAAAAATAAAAAGTCGATCTAGCGACCGACGGACAAAAAAGTAAACCGATTTAAAGATCGGAAAAAAAGGACTCGAGGGCGGTCAATCAACCGATCGGCGGACGAACCCTCATACGGGTTACGCGGTCCCCGGAGTAGATCATGGAGATCGACCTCCCCGGGGGCGGCGCGGCGCGGAAGCTTGTGCGGCGGCTAGGTCAAGAACGACGCCACTCTGATACCATGTAGATAGATAGAGAGGGAGAAAGATTGGCGGAATATGTTGGATGTTGTACTGAACCTCTCGGGGCGAGTATATATAGGATACAAAACTTGGAGGCTAAGATAGTTCTTCTAGAGATATGGTAGGTAGAGATTACAAATCCTAAACTACCTAATATACCTATACCAAATATATCTCTAACACAGAAGTTGGTTTGAGCGCGACCAAATAAACTCATAGTTGTTTTATTTTGAGGTAAAATAAACTCATAGTTCGTTAATTGACATACTCCAACTTTTCTAAATTACCCAGCGTTTTAAAATTGATCAAAGTCAAAGTTACTAAAATCTGACCAGGTATATAGGAAACAATCAACATCTACAATATCCATTACATACAATATGAGAGTGTATTTCACGATGGTTGGTTTAACTTTCTAGATATTCCTATTGTGTATACACTTTTTTTTTTGATAAAACGCTATTTATTACTCAAAAGATTAAATATTACATCCAGCCTCTGCATAACTAAGATGCACATAGCCGATGAACATTGAAAGTACGAATACAAAAAAGAAAGCTTTGATACACGAAATCAAAGATGAAACTGTATCGACTCCTAAGGTGGTGGAGGTCCAATCCTGAGATTATGTTGTCGCCTATGTTGGATAAAAAATCCTCCAACCGTGTAGACACCTTCGTAAAAAGATTGTAGTTCTCCATACGATGAAGAGACGATCATGAACGGAGGAAAGTGGTGCAATGGTATATAACCTGCATAAGAGTGGAATTTTATCGTTAAAAACCTTGTCATTTCTACACAGCCAAAGTGACCAAATAACGGTAAGCGCTCTCATCCTCATAAGTAATTTAAACCTATGATCCACCCCATTAAGCCAAATTTCAAAAATATTTGCAAGTCTTTGTAGAGGATATAAGGTAGAGTTTATTTGGATGATTGACAATATATATTTTGCAAACTGGCATTGGAAGAATAAGTCATTTAGTTTCCAACGGAAATTGTCCGCCCCTAGGGTCAAATATACGAAAGCCAAACATTGTAGCCGTGCATTCCAAGATGCAAGTCGGGGCCCAACAAGGTCTCTTCTGAATGTCACATTCGGTGGGAGGATTCCATCAGCTGAGCTAAGGTTTCACCTTTATGACGCACAATAATGTACATAGTTGGATATTGCTCCCGAGGCGTGGTATTAACTAATCATTTATCCTCCTAGAACATTATCACAGATCCATCCTTAATACATAAAGAACCATATGGAATAAGTACTTCTTTATCGCCATAAGGCTAGTCTCAAAGTGTGAATACCCAGGTGATATGGGTATACCATATTGGGTACTCGACATTTCTATCCCTGGTATGGATCCAAGAGGGATTCCATAAGACCCATAAGGTCCATAAGGCTTAAGAAGAGTCGAAGACTAGAAACTAGATAAAAAATAGGCAAGTGTTAGCCATATCGGATAAACCAACATATAGCATGTAACCGATCCGAGACTGGACTCTCAGGCCTAGCTCACTATATAAGGGCTAGGAGGAGCCACCGGGGAGGAGATCCAGAGCTTTTGTAATACCATGCATCATTGCAAACCCTAGTTTTATATATTCTTGGCGATCTTAGCATCCAATCTATTTTCGTCGGATACCTCGTTTGTCTGACAAGTCCACGAAACCACCAACGCTCTCTCTTTTCTAAAACCCAAGTCCATACTTATGGGCATTTCCGAGGTTAACCCTCATCACTAGGTGTCCAATACAATTGATCTATCGCACTGAGCCAACATATTTTCTCCTCGGAATGGTTTGCCAAAACCCATCTGCGGTGAGTAGCTTTGCTAGTCATTTATCCAACAAATCATGTTCTTAACCTCAAGGCCATTAACTCCAATCCCTACTTGATCTTTTGGGTGGCAAACAACACTCCATTTAGTAAGACGGTATTTCTTTTTCTCGCTATCTCCTTGCCCAAAGAATCTTGATTGGAAATAATCCAACTGATGAAAGATTCCTTTGGGTAACATGAAGAAGGATATCATATACAATACTCATATTAGTTAGTACTGAATTAATGAGAACCAATCTTTCACGCAGATATAGTAATTTTTCTTTCCAACTACTAAGCTGCTTCTGAGGTCTCTCGTCGACGTGTTTCCATTCATCATTTGTGGCCTTCTAAATGAATCGGAATGCTTAAATAGCAAACGGAAACTGGTCCAGCCCACATGAAAAAATCTCGGCATATAGGTTTCCATCATATTGTGCCTCACCGAGACAGAATAATTCACTTTTATGGAAATTAATTTTCGGACTGATAGTTGCTCGAATGCTGATAAAATTAGTTTCAGATTTCTCACTTTCTCAAGGTCATGTTCCACAAATAGAATTATATCGTGGGCGTACTAAAGAATAGATAGTCCACCATCAATAAGGTGAGGAATCACCCCTTCAAATTTCTCATCAGCCTTTGCACACTCACTAATTATGGCAAGCATATCATTCACTATGTTAAATAGTACGGGTGATAATGGATCACCTTTCCTTAACCATTTTTCGTCTGGAAGTATCTACCGATGTCATCATTGACTTGATGGCTACACTTGCTCCGAAAATAAAGTTATGAATTAGAGTGTGCTACTAACCAGAAAATCCTTTCATTCTGAGTGTCTCCTGAAGGAGAGACCATTTACCTTATCATAGGATTTTTCAAAGTTGATCTTTAGGATGACACCACTTATTCTTTTGAGATGTAACTCATGTATTTTTTTCATGCAAGGTTACAACCTCATCCAAGATATATCTTCCATGCATGAATGCGGTGTAGGTCGAACCACATGATCAGTCACTGAATTGAGCCTAATAGTATACACTTTGTTAAACTAACCTTGATCAAAGCTAAAACTCATAGGGTAATTTGAAAATAAGGTAGTAATTAAGATCCTCCCATTTATCTTCATTCCAAATTTGTGACTAACCTGCATTTCCACCATGAAAATACTTAAATTTAGTACGTTCGTACAACTGAATTAACCTACCTCCTCCCTCCTCTCACCAACATGTAAAGTAATATCTCCCTTCTACTACCTTTTGTTAGAGCATCATATTGATCAACGCCGTTGCGAGTCTCGTACAATAGCCGGATCATGTCTTGATCTTGAAAGATCGAGCTAATAATGAATAGAGGATGGTGAAACTAAGATTCATCAAATTTTAACCAACCTAGAGTAACTAAAATTCATCAAATTTTAATAAAAGGCCGTGTGCATCATCATGATGCAGAAGCCGGGGTTTTATTCCCTATTTCGAAAAAAAAACTAAGAACTAAAGCATCATACAAGCAAGAAAAAATTATAAACAAGATGCAATGAAGAAAATATGCAAAAAAATAAAGATCTTGATGCAAATACACCGATGTATTTAGAAGTACAAGTTGTTGACAACAACTCCACGTCTTGATTGGAGAGGCTAGGCACGTTTATCTCGAAGTCACTTAAACTTCATCTCTTGTTCTCCTCGAGCACAATTTTCTCAGAACTTGCTCAACTACTTATGTAGAACTTGAACACGATCAAGATAGGAATAAGGATATGCTCCAAAGAGTAATTGTAGAACAATTTCCCGATGATGCCGACTGAGACTCGGCGACATAGGCATCCTAAATAGGCCTGCCGAAGATAGTACCCGGGGTTTACTGAAGGCCCATTACCCGAAGAATAAGAAGATTCGGAAGCCCAAGACATTATTAAGGAAAGATGGAGTTGTAATAGAAAGTCTTATTTGTAAATCTTACGGGATGAGTTAGAAACCTTCCCGGACTTTGTAACTTGTACAGCACGAATCCCTCGGCTCCGCCTCCTATATAAGGGGGAGTCGAGGGACGCAGAGATCATCGAATCATTGTTTACAAACCCTAGTTTTCATAATCGTCGAGTACTTTTCGGCTGAAACCTTCGAGATCTACTTGCCCTCTACATCCAACTAAACCCTAGTCTACAATCCGTAGGCATTGACAAGTTAATACCTTGTCAAGTGGCGCCGTCACGTGGGATCTAGAGGCGACAAGGAGCTGATCTCGATGGCACGTTCAAGATCGTCGACTTCATCAGTAGCAAGCAACATCATGGACAGAGGTAAACAGATCGAAACTAGTCTTGTTGATTTTATTCCTCACCCGCCCTCCCGTTTGGATGCATATGCGTATCTGGAGGAGCCAATGAAGATGACGTTTGGAAAATTCGATTTCCGCGTCGAGAAAGAAGGAGTGTATCGTCTCGAAGTTCCGATCTCGTCGGGATTGTCGGCGGGTGGTTTTGATCTCTCAAACTCAGTATCATCCGTCGAGTCAAGCGATAAGGAGATTTCGTCGCCACACTTCATCGACAGCAGGGCAAGTGAAAAACTAGCCAAAATCTTCAGCGGCATGTCCTTCGAATCATCGGCGGACTCTTATATAAGCGATGATTCGAGCGACACCGATAGCTTCGACTTCATCGACAAATCCATCTCTATTGGGAAGGTCTTCACCAAACTCTATGATGGTGTCACCGAACCAAGCAAAGCGAAAACTCCAAAGTATCACCAAGTTTATGCCATTGGAGAGGCAAGTCGCGATCAAGAGGAAACATCGGAGGCTTTCGACGATTTGGGAAATCCCTATGTCGATCCCTCAGATTTAAGGAGAGGTTTGGGCACTAAATATGTCGGGCCCACACCACGCGTCAGAGTTCAACTTCCACAAACAGCGTGGGATAGAGCTGCGAAAGCTTTAGATGGCTCGGAACCAATGACGACAACTGCTACAGTCCAAGAACTGCAAGCCTATCAATATAAACTCGCCCGAGCGGGAAGAGAAGCTGGAAAAACAGACGAAGCTTTAAACAAAAGAAAGGAGGCAGCTTCCGCATCAAGCAGGCGACGCGCGGAATTAAGTCGACAATCAGAAACTTCGGGAGATAGTCACAGAGAAGCTCGGAGGAGAGCAAGATCTCGGCTGCAAAATATACCGGAAGCTGAAAGAGAGACTCTAATCCAAAACCTCGACATGTCCTTTATGTCAATCGACACGAGGGGAAATATTATCCCAAAAACACCAGAAGCAGGATACATGGCGACACAAGCTTTCATCTTAGCGTCCAGGCCACCTCCTGGAGATCCAAGAGAAGCGTTGTACAACATGGCCATGGCAGGATGTGGAGCCATGGGAGCAGCGTTCACAGCCACACCTCCCGAAGGAACTGCAAGGCAAAATAGTCCGAGACCTACCGCAGCAGTGCAAGATCCACCAAGAGCAAGTGGAGCCAGGGACACAACAACTCAAGCCAGAGTTGATAGAGCACGACAAGAAAGAAGGGAACATCGGCATTCACCAGAACTTGCTGAAGAGGACATGTGTGGACTCCCATGCTTCACACGACCGGTTCGAAAAACTCGAGTTCCATCAGGATTCAAGCTACCCGATAGTTTCAAGAAATTCGATGGCCTGCAAGACCCTGAGGATTGGCTTGTGGATTACCTCAAGACAGTAAAATTGATAGGCGGGACCAGAGCGACAGCCATGCAGAGCATCCAGATACATCTGAGCGGAGCCGCCAGATCATGGATAAAAAAGCTTCCCCAGGTTCCATCGACAGCTGGGAAAGTTTCGAGGATGTGTTTATCAAGAATTTCCGGTCAACCTGCAAGAAACCTGCGACACTAGAGGAGTTGAGGTCATGTCGACAAAATCATGATGAATCAATGAGGAAGTACATTCAAAGATGGAACATCATCAAAAACTCGGCAGAAAATATATCTAACGAAAGAGCGATAGATGCATTTGTTGCAGGAGTTCGACGAGGAGATTTCGTGGAGGATTTAGGGAGGACAAACCCAAGAACGAGTATCAGCTTTAATGGAGATAGCAAACGAGATGGGCGGATGGCGAAGATGCGGTGCATAACAAACGACATAGGTCCCCGAGAGGAAGATCACGATCGAAATTTCCAAAATAGACGCCGATTTCCCCGTCAATTTTCAAGTTACGATGCACCTGGCCAAATATCGGCTGGCTTTCGGGGAAACAATGGAGGAAACAGTAGAGACGATTACCAGAGAAGCAACGCACAGCAAGGTGACAATAGAGATAACAGGCAAAATAGCGGGCCAAGGTTCCAGAGACCTTTTGTGTCCCCCGAAGAGATGATGAACGGGCCATGTCAGATGCATTTCTTTCTCGACAGCAACGGAAAAAGACAGTCGGGACACTTGCAAAAAGATTGTCGAAATTTTCAGGCAATGTTAAGATGGGCAGGACATGCAAATGCTCAGGCAGCACATAGAAATCCTCAAGGACCCAGGAGTGAGATTCACTTACCACCTCCTCCCGCGATTACAGATGAAAATCGACATCGGCTCGGAATCGCGGTAGCACTCTGCTCCACCGCCCTATGTCGACCCTAACTCTAACGGAGCGGTCTCGATGATTCGAGAAGGCGAGGTCATCCAATAGAACTCAGAAAGTAATCTCGCGACGGTGTTTATGGCGGAGAAAATGCCACCACCAACGGTCGAGTACCTTAAGCGAGTCGGGACAAGATATTGGCTTCACAATAGCTGATCATCCGCGGCAAGTTCCTCGACCGAGGCGATCAGCACCGATCTTACCGGCGATAATTGCGGGATTCGATGTATCTCGAGTATTCATAGATGGCGGCAGCGATCTAAACCTTATGTACGCAGATACGCTAAGGAAGATGAACATTTTCCTCGCAAATTTGAAACCAACCGACACACGTTTCCACGGCATCACACCAGAGAAGCCAAGTTACCCACTGGGGAAGATCAATCTCGACGTTCAGTTTGGAACCCGAGAAAACTACAGGATGGAGAGGTTGGAATTCGAAGTTGTGGATTTCCCGTCGCAGTATCATGCTTTGTTGGGGCAACCAGCATATGCCAGGTTTATGGCGGTACCACATTACACGTACTTGCTTTGGAGGTTACCTGGACCTAAGGGACCAATCACAGTCAAAGAAAGCTTCGCGCTAGCCGATAAGTGTGACAAAGATTTCCATCGACTATCAGAAACTTTCGGGATGCAGGCAGAGTACGCAGCGTCAAGGCTCATGACTGATTATGATGTGCTGCCAGACGTAGGGAGGCCCAACAAGGAATCAACTTTCAATACAGCAAAAGATTCTAAGGAAGTACAGATTCATCCGACAGATCCAAAGAAAAGGACGTCCATCGCAACAAATATGGACCTCGCATAGGAAAGCGCGCTCGTCGAGTTCCTCCGTGAGCACTGGAAAATCTTCGCATGGTGTCCAGATGACATGCCAGGAGTACCCAGGGAACTTGCCGAGCACCACCTAAACTTGGATCCTATTGCGAGACCAATCAAGCAACCTTTACGGCGTTTTCGGAACCAAACCGCAAAGCCATGCTTGTCGAGAAATTGATCGACTCGGAGAAGCTGGTTTCATTAAAGAGATATCTACCGAGGCCACTTGGGTAACTAACCCGATGATGGTGCCAAAGAAAAACACGAAAGTCCTTCGCATGTGTGTCGACTTTACGTGCCTCAATAAACATTGTCCAAAGGATCACTTTCCCCTCCCAAGGATCGATCAGATTATCGACTCCACGGCGGGATGTGAACGTCTTTCCTTTTTGGACGCATACTCTGGTTATAACCAGATCAGATTAAAAGAAGACGACGAAGCCAAAACAGCGTTCATCACACCGTATGGCGTATTTTGTTATAAAACAATGCCCTTCGGGTTGAAAAACGCGGGAGCAACATATCAAAGGATGATGCAGAAGTGCTTGGCAACACAGATTGGGAAAAACGTACAAGTATACATCGACGACGTCGTCATCACATCAAAAAAGGGGGCAACACTAATTGAGGACTTGAAGGAAACTTTCGACAACCTCGACAAATTTTGTCTCAAGTTGAATCCGATGAAATGTTCTTTCGGCGTCCCAGCAGGAGAACTTCTTGGGTTCTTAGTTTCAGCAAGAGGGATTGAAGCAGATCCCGACAAAATACAAGCCATCGTAACGATGAGGAAGCCAACCAAGTTAAAAGAAATACAGCAATTAACTGGGCGAGTCGCAGCTTTGAGTAGATTCGTCGCCAGGCTGGGAGAAAAAGCACTACCGTTCTACACTTTGATAAAACAAGGGGAGAAGTTCCAGTGGAATGAAGAAGCCGATAGAGCTTTCGAGGATCTGAAGCGCAAAATCTCGACACCACCAGTCCTGGTGGCGCCGAAGGAAAAGGAACCTCTCCTGTTGTACATCGCAGCCACACCCCAAGTGGTTAGCACGGTGCTAGTTGTCGAAAGAGAAGAAGAAGGAAAACTCCATGGAGTGCAAAGGCCGGTATATTTCATTAGTGAAGTTTTATCGCCTTCCAAACAGCGGTACCTGCAGTACCAGAAACTAGCATATGGAGTGATTACAACAACAAGAAAGTTGTGCCACTATTTTTCAGCACACCCGATAATAGTAGTCAATGAAGCACCTCTTTCAAATATACTGAACAATCCAGAAGCTACAGGGCGTGTCTCCCTTTGGGGAATAGAACTTTCCCCTCGGGACATCACGTATGAAAAAAGAAAGGCAATCAAGTCGCAAGTTTTGCCAGACTTCATCGCAGAATGGATGGAGCTGCAAAATACGGGACCCCCAGATTTGTCGAGAACTTGGACCATGAACTTCGACGGATCCAAGAGAGTACAAGGAGCTGGCGCAGGAGTGATACTTATATCACCTGAAGCCGACAAGTTAAAATATGTCCTACGGATGACGTTCCCAAACGCATCCAACAATGAAGCAGAATATGAAGCCCTCATACACGGGATGAAGATGGCGAAAGCTTGCGGTGCAACTCGACTAAAAATCTTTGGCCACTCACAATTGGTGGCTCAGCAAGTTATGAACCAATGTGATGCAGTCAATGATAGCATGATAGCATACAAGGAGGTGTACAATGAGCTTGAGAAGGCTGTTTGATGGATGCGAGGTAAATCACATCAGTAGATTGAGCAATGATGAAGCCGACGTCCTCGCAAACATCGGGTCGCGGTGCCTTGCAATACCACCAGGCGTATTTTGGGAAGAAATAGCGGAGAGATCAACGAAGCCGAAGAAGATGCAGAAAAAAGCAAAAGCAGAATGTGCTTTTCGCGCACCCGAGAAATTATAAAACTTCGGGAGAGAAAGAAAATATAGAGGCATAAACCGTGGAGCCTACAACCAAGCACAAGTCCTTGGCTGTAGCCTCGGGGGCTACTCCCATCGGGAACGCTGTTCGCGTGCCCGATGAAATTATAAAAAAAAGGAAGACAGAATGAAAAGAATAAAGATAGAAAAGCAAAAGAGTATATTTCGATTTATAAATAACTCTGCATATACTCCCATCGGGAGAGCAATATAAGTCATCTTTGACTCAATAAAATGTGTCATTCCATCAGCCGAATAAGCACTCGACAATATATTCTCAGAACGCCGAAGTTGTGATCAATTTACGAATGCCGCAAAACTTTGCGAAGGTAAGACCCCGGATCTATTCCGTGAGGCGTGGCGCCGTCTCGACGTCGGTTTGCTACTTTTATCCGTATCAACGGATACGAAGAAAAATCCTAACGGACGCGTTAGGTACCCGATAAATATGGTCGGGACTCGACAGAATGGTAAGACCTTAAGCGGCACCTGTCGAAGTTTACACCGGTATCCCGAAATCATGTCCGGGGACGTGATTTTGAAGTAGGTTTTTGCGGATTGCCACTAGAGCAGTTAACTAGTATCTGATCCGCCAGATGAACTAGCCCCAACTACCATTATCCCTGTACAATATAGAAATTTATATAAAGAAATATAGAAAGATTTAAGTTGTCGAGTAAAAATAAACAGTGGAGATTTTCCCTGACTCTATGATTCAAGCAAAATCTCGGGGGCTACTGACATAGGCATCCCAAATAGGCCTGCCGAAGATAGTACCCGGGGTTTACTGAAGGCCCATTACCCGAAGAATAAGAAGATTCGGAAGCCCAAGATATTATTAAGGAAAGATAGAGTTGTAATAGAAAGTCTTATTTGTAAATCTTACGGGATGAGTTAGAAACCTTCCCGGACTTTGTAACTTGTACAGCACGAATCCCTCGGCTCCGCCTCCTATATAAGGGGGAGTCGAGGGACGCAAAGATCATCGAATCATTGTTTACAAACCCTAGTTTTCATAATCGTCGAGTACTTTTCGGCTGAAACCTTCGAGATCTACTTGCCCTCTACATCCAACTAAACCCTAGTCTACAATCCGTAGGCATTGACAAGTTAATACCTTGTCACTCGGTGCAAATAATATTCAACTACGCATCTAGTGCTGCCTTGAAGCTAGTAACAAAGGAACAACATGGTCGCACGGGATTCAAAGCCGGTCTTACCGACCACAACACAAGCAACACATAGTCAAAGAAATGCCCAAGTTTAGATAGCTAACTAACACCATAGTGAAACCCGATGATACTGAACATTAAAGCATGATTAATTTGGCCAAGTCGATAATACGAGTGGTTCTCGAAAGCAGCAATGGAGAAACCAGTCACATGGGCATCTAAGGCACAATGCATACAACAACCTATAAGGACAATATTCCCTAAATCTAGTTAGGGAGGTCATTAGCAGCACCGGTTTCACTACTTTGATGATCTATGTGACTAAAGTTGAAGACAAGTAAGTCTCATAGCAAAGGTCAAACTCGGTAGCACCGATATCAAAACCATCACATCCACAATCATGCGGAATCTGTCTTCGAAGATTTCAAAGAGTAACCTGTAAAGGATTGAGTCATATCCGAGCAAGCATTCACATTTCCCACTAGCTTGTGTGGATTACCCCTCTTTAGAGTATCGCTTTTCATGCTCAATTTGATTCTCGCAACCACGAAAACTACTAGAAAAAATTATCACTATCTCTTAGCTTCAAGCCATCCTTCCAACTAGACATTCTGAGGGGTGGAGAACCATGGTCAAACCAATGTCTTTGGGACAAAAACACGTATTTCCACTCATTAAACCATGTGTCCCTTAACCGTTGGTCCTTATTTACTATAACACACTAGGGGTGCTAGATGTACTTTTTAATATATGGGGGTAAGACATACACATTAAAGCAAAAGGCTAGTCCAATATTTGTTGTAGATGTTTACGGTTGTCAGCTACGACATCGGGGGAATGTCTACATATGCTCTTCCCCCGTTTTCAGGAATCATGGACTCGACGCTCTTCCAGGAGTAAGACATGATGACCAATCTGAGTTACATCATGCAGTACCCTCCTCTTCATCGCCCCTTTTATAGGATACCTGATTTACATCGACTGGACTTAAATTAACTCCTGATCATATCCACTAACCTCAGATTCAATGATATGTCCTACATAAAAATAGTTGGCATGAATTAAATAATTTTGGTAATTTAATATTAAGCGTGCAACTTATGCAGTAAGTTTCATTTGCCATTGAGGTGGAAAACTTGATTTGAGTAAGCTAACATATAATGTGAAATGTAAGAAGATAAGGTGGAGGACCCGATAGGGCAGGGTCGGGTCATCGCCCGACCTAACTCGCTACCGCTAGTACCACTACTAATTCGTCCAGGAAAAGTATGACCAATCGCATGCAGGTTAACCTTTTAAGTAGTTGGATTGGATGGGTTTTGGATGACCCATCCGACGTAATTGGATGGGCTGATTTCGATCAAAGAAAAAATATAGATTGATTGATCTATTCTATAGGTATGTCTTACCTCGGTTCCGCTTATTCAACACGTCGTGGCGAGCTGAGGCAGGTAGCGCAGAGGAGGATCACACATATAGTTCTTTCATACTAATAAAAATGATTGAATGGTCTCCCTTATAAGGAGGTCCACGTCGACTGTGGCTTTTGTGAGGATGGGCTATAAGTAGCTCGTTTTTAAAGAAAAAAATGAAAACCATGTTTTGAAGTTTCAAAAGAATCTGAAAATAATCTGGATGTAGTTATGATATATACAACAAGTATTTTAAATTTTAATATGAAATACATTATATTCTGCTCTACACAAAAATAAATAAAAAATATCTGAGAACATTGAACAATACACATTTTCAAAATCACCAAAATTGTAAGAATTTTTCAGTTTTGTGTAGTCTAGAGTACAATAAATTTTGTGTTAGAACTGCACACGCTTGTAGGATACATACTTACCTACAAGGGGATTTTTTTTCAGAATATTTTTAAACTTTGAAACACTGTTCTTGATTTATTGTTTTAAAACAAGCTATGTGTAGCCCCTGCTCTAAATTGGGTTTCTATGTTCTAACTCCCACCAAACTAACTAACATATGGAAGTAAACTTTTGTTCCACCCCTTTCCATGCATGAATGTGCGTGCATGAGCTTTGGATTTATACTAAGACTAACTAATTTAAATATATATGGGATGGCCTAAAATATAATAATTGGTTAAATACACAACATGCTGATTAAATTTAGCTGCTCAACTATAGCGTCAAATTAAATTTAATTTTGCATATTGTTGTTAGACCAAAATAAGTAAAATGTGTCTTGCATTACATCCTTACGTGGGTAGGGGTGCCCCCCTCCCACCCGGCGTCTAACTAAACAATAGTATATGACTATATGTCTTTGCCTTCACTGTTCCAAAATTTTGAACCTTCCTCTGCCACTGCCCCACAGACCGCGCCTGGATGCTTCCCTTGTTGTCTTCGAGGGGCTAGAATGCTACCGTGCGTCATGTTGGCCTCCGATTCCTGCCATCCCTTCCCCATATGGAGCAGCGGTAGGTACAGGTCAATGCCCATGTAGTCATCCGCCTCGTTGCTCGATGGCTTCCACTTCTCCATCATCGGGACAAGCACCTCACCACGTGAAAATTTTGAACTTCCCTCCGCCACTGTTATCATAGCATCTCCAGCCGTATATCTCAAAGTGTCACTCAAACGTCCGCCGGATCGAGCGTTTGGGGACGTGTTTTTTCCGTGTTACGTACATTAAAATACTTTTTTTGGTATTTTTATTTCAATAGAGAGGATGAACATTACACGAACTTAATTGGGAATATGGTTTTACAAATACTAATACATAGTTTGGAACATGGTTTTCACAAACTAATACATAATAAAACATTGTAAAATGAGGAAACCTAACTAGTGTTGGCATCGCAGATTTCGTATGTTCGCTGCCAAGAAAGAACACTCTCAGGGCACTCTTAGTCACCCAAACTGGAAAATTCACCTCGTAATGATAACCATGTTGGTCCTTTGCAAGGGGAACATACAGAAACCTCTGTTACCATTTTCGTTGCGAAGAAAGAACACTCGGTGTGTTCAATCATCCTCCTCTTCGTCGTCGTCGTGGTAGTGTCGGCGGCAGGACGTGTCGTCGAACACCTTCACGCTCATATCCGCGTCGCCTAGGTAGGAGAATGTGAGCACGCAGCAGGCTTGTAGGTCGTGCTAGCACGCGAACTTCTCCCAGCCGGGGTGGAGGTACATCTTGTCGCGCCCGTCGAAGAGCACGTCCACGGGCCACTGGCAGCAGTCGCAGCCAGCCTCCCGCAGATGCAGCACGGCCGGCGAAGAACTCGGCAAACTTGTCCGGCAGCCTCTGGATGCCGAGTGGGTCACCATTGAGGACGACGATGAACTCGAACATCACTTGGTGCTCTTTCTGCAGATACGACAATGAAGACGACGACATCGCAGGCGACGGCGACCGTGCAGCTCTGTGTGCTCCAGCACGGCCTCGACCTCGGCCTCTGCCTCTACCAGCCATGGCGTCGACTCTTGAGATGGTGGCAACTAGGATTGGGGAGAGAGGCGCTAGGGTTTGTGTCTGAGGACGATGCGAGAGCGCCCCTTTTTATAGTCCGGAGGGAGGCACGGGAGTGGTGGAGCTCATTAACGCAGGCACGCAGAGCTAGGCGCGATGCGGAAACTGCACCGTCGTTGCGCGCCAATAACTTCCGTCGCGAGGTAGGCGACAGTTAGGTTAAACTTGAATGTGCCACTGACGCGTCGGTCCTGCCACTCCTCGCCTCGCTTTTCGTTGTGTACGGCGTGCCCGGAGCATCCCATGTGGACCGGGGATGGCCTCGGGGCGCCGGACACCGTATTGGGCCGCGCCGGACGGAAAGGAGGCTTTGGGGCGCGCGACTGGAACGGAAATTTGTCCGCCGTGCCCAAATACCTTTGGGGGCCGCTTTGGGGGACGCAGCTAGAGATGCTCTTAGGTAACCAAATTTATCTATGGGCACGTTTGGTAGCATGGGCCTGATTCGTGGCTCACTGGCGCAGTGGTGCGAGGGCACCTGCGCGTTCGGAATGAGCCACGGGCCGTAATTGGCATGTTGTTTGGTAGGTCGAGCTGCATGGTTTGGGCCAAAAATGCCTTTTTATTTGTTTGCATGGAGCTAACCTCAAATCTCGATGGAGATGAGATTAGGCATGTTTGGTACCATCCAGACATGCCTAAGGTCACCTATTCTCTACAACTGGTAGCCTTACCATAATATTACCTCCAATGACACAGAAATCACAGTTCATGACAATTGCAGACTTACGAAGCTAGCAATTCACGAAATCAGCCCTAGCTAGTACGAATGGTAGTTCATAACGATGCTCTCTAGCTACTACGAATGGCAGTTTATCATCACGGGGTAGTTTGGTTCGAATTGGGGTTCGAGAAACATGGGATCAAAGGGGAGTTCTTCTTATTCTTTACTTTTTCACTTCTTCTTCTTCTTCTTCTTCTTCTTCTCCTCCTTCTCAAATGGTGGTTTTGCCTCTGGCTTCCCATATTGTGTCTGCCCACTCTTGCCTCTTCTCCTTCCAGGCTTCATTGTCGCCTGCCTCCATGCCATGGCCGGTCTCTACTTCATCAAAAGTGGCAACCTCTTGGAATAACTCATCCTCGCCCCAACCTAAGATTCAGTTGTGAAGAATGCAACAAGCAAGGACCAACTGGTGTCAAAAGTGTGAAACGGTTTCTGGTCAAGGACCTTGAACCTGTTCTTCAATGCAGCAAAGGCCCTATCACTGGTGACTCTAAGGCTTGAGTGTCTCAGATTGAACAAATCTTTCGCATTCTGAGGTCGGTGCCTGGGAGAGAACTCGTTGAGGTGGTACCTTGTTTTTCTGAAGGGAGGTAAAATACCAGGTCGGTATGCATATCCAGCATCTCCAAGGTAGAACTTACCCTCAGGGATTTGCAACCCATCATGCCTTAACAAGTTGTCAGCCAGCATGCTCGCATCATGAGCTGAACCCTCCCACCCAGCAAGCACGTATGTGAACCTCATATTAAAATCCACAGCTGCTAGCACGTTCTGGTTGGTGTATTGCTTCCTCCCGCGGAATGATGCAGACATTGATCTTGGTACCTTTGCAGTCACATGAGTACCATCGATAGCCCCAATGCAATCCTGTCAAAAAATTAGCACACAGTCATGTTTCTGATAGTACCACACATCTGATGAGTAGAACGGATATGATTTTGCACTCACCCTAAAATACGGGAACCACCTGTAGCTGTTCTTGATCTTGGGTGGTGTGTTCGATGATATTGGCTTGATCATGTCACCTATGAGCTCCCCAACTACGTATAACACCTACTGGAAGTACCAAAAAATAGTCTTCGTGGATCGCCTGAATGTGTTATGGATGACTCTGAACCTCTGGTTATGACCCACGATATGAAGAAACGTTGTGACTTGTTCTTCGATAGAGGTGTGGATGCTATCAACCAGTTGTCATCTATGTCTGAACGTTTTCACAAGTGCATAGAAAGGGGCTCTTTTCATCCGAAGCATCTGGATAGCCTCTATATCGTTGGAGTTGTAGATGTAGTTTAGGTTGGCAGTCCTCTCCTGATCTCGTTCTAACATAGGACTATAACAGACACGAGGAAAAGCAGCATGCCTAACTGCTCTCTTGTGCACCATCAGGATCCAGGCTTGTATGCAAATGATGAATGCTGCGGCGTGATGCACAAGCTGGAGCTAGTCGGTCTACTCAAACAAGACCTATGCATTATGAACGGTCTTATCGAACTCAACTAGTTCTACCAACATGAATCTAACACTACAGTAGAGCAGAGGAGTTCCCCCTTACCTATGTCATGGTAGACGATGGACACGGCCGAAAGCCGTCGGCAATGTGTGTAGGCTCCACCGCGGCTGGAAACGACGACCCTGCTCCGGCACCAGAGACCGAAGGGAGATGCGTGCTGCCAGATCTAGGTCGCCGCAGCCGTCGCCGGTGCGAAAATTGGGGAAAGGGAAAATTTGGGAGGGGGCTAATGGAGAGGGTAACCAAAGAGGGAGGTTACCCCTACCTTTGCCGTGCAACTCCGCTTGGATTTCGCCTTCTCCCGATAGGCCGAGGTGGAGCGCCCGCGCGAACGACGTTGTCGATTTGCTTCTCCCTAGGGCATGTCCGAAGAGCTTTACTTGGAGAAATAGAAGGAACATGTATCGCACGCGCCAAATTTGGAAGCGTACCACACGAATATTCTACAATAGAAGATATTGAGGAACCCGTACAAGAATTTTTACTAAATTTGAAAAAAATTGTATTGAGAAGTAGCCCTGGAGAAACTATCAAACTGGGCGTTCCTCCCGAGCATGTCCCGAAAGTGCTTTCAGATCCGTGCGGTGCGACAATGCGGAGGAGCCCAGAAAACCAAATGGCCCAAAAATTGCGAGGCACATGTGAGCCAAAGGGTGCCCAGCCTACCAAACGCGCCCTATATTCCCTTGTGTTAGACAGATATCAAAGTTCAGCAACTACAAGCAGACTACAAAAGGGATTCTTCAAAAGCAACACATCGGAAAAGTAAACAATGCATAAACGTTATCGTCACTGATTGAAAATATTGGGTTTCACCTTGGAAAAAGTTCGAGTTCATAGATTAATGACTTCAACAAGGTTATTGCCAGGTACAACCAATGAGAAGGACATACCTTGGGCTTTCACACTAGGAATCGCGACTTGGTACTTGAGGAGCACCACCAAAAATACAGTCCACTTGTGCTACCATCCCCTCTTGCCAAGGCCATAGCTGCAATTCACCAAACATCCTGACACAGGAATAACATGTGCTATCAATCTTCATCGCAACCAAAACACCTCTCCGCCATTGCAAACCTTCGATAGCAGCCACCATGAGTTTTATCCACCCCTGTCAATACCATGGAAAACTATATTTAGACATGTCCCATGGCACCGACAAGAAGAGAAAGCTTCGCTCCTGTTGACTGCCAAAACCCACCGGCGGGCAGCGGCCTTGTCAACACTGTAGAGCCGGGGGGAGCCTAGAGCTGCGGCTGGCTGAGACCCCTCCGAGCGACGGCCCGCAATGCTCTTCTGGTCACACGCGGCGTTGCGAAGTGCAAGGGCGTGCCACCTGACCTATACCTGGTCGGGAAGGTGATGAGATTGCCTCGCTTAGTTTCTGCAGGGCATACATGTAAACGTTAAATACGAGCCTCGATCGGCTCTCGAGTTATCCCGTGAATCGGCTCAAAGAGCCGA
>NC_061513.1:357640141-357650771 GCF_022539505.1 Lolium rigidum | reverse complement strand
GTCACGAATCTGGGTCTACCTCCCTGTAGGTAGCTCAGAAAATTAAGCCAATTTACGTGCATGATCCTCAGATATGTACGCAACTTTCATTCAATTTGAGAATTTTCATTTGAGCAAGTCTGGTGGCCTAATAAAATCCATCTTTACGGACTGTTCTGTTTTGACAGATTCTGTCTTTTATTTCGCATTGCCTCTTTTGCTATGTTGGATGAATTTCTTTGATCCATTAATGTCCAAGTAGCTTTATGCAATGTCCAGAAGTGTTAAGAATGATTATGTCACCTCTGAACATGTGAATTTTTATTATGCACTAACCCTCTAATGAGTTGTTTCGAGTTTGGTGTGGAGGAAGTTTTCAAGGATCAAGAGAGGAGTATGATGCAATATGATCAAGGAGAGTGAAAGCTTCTAAGCTTGGGGATGCCCCGGTGGTTCACCCCTGCATATTCTAAGAAGACTCAAGCGTCTAAGCTTGGGGATGCCCAAGGCACCCCTTCTTCATCGACAACATTATCAGTGTTCCTCCCCCGAAACTATATTTTTATTCCGTCACATCTTATGCACTTTGCTTGGAGCGTCGGTTTGTTTTTGTTTTTTGTTTTGTTTGAATAAAATGGATCCTAGCATTCACTTTGTGGGAGAGAGACACGCTCCGCTGTAGCATATGGACAAATATGTCCTTAGGCTCTACTCATAGTATTCATGGCGAAGTTTCTTCTTCGTTAAATTGTTATATGGTTGGAATTGAAAAATGCTACATGTAGTAATTCTAAAATGTCTTGGATAATTTGATACTTGGCAATTGTTGTGCTCATGTTTAAGCTCTTGCATCATATACTTTGCACCCATTAATGAAGAAATACTTAGAGCTTGCTAATTTGGTTTGCATATTTGGTTTCTCTAGAGTCTAGATAATATCTAGTATTGAGTTTTGAACAACAAGGAAGACGGTATGGAGTCTTATGATGTTTACAATATGTCTTTTATGTGAGTTTTGCTGTACCGTTCATCCTTGTGTTTGTTTCAAATAACCTTGCTAGCCTAAACCTTGTATCGAGAGGGACTACTTCTCATGCATCCAAAATACTTGAGCCAACCACTATGCCATTTGTGTCCACCATACCTACCTACTACATGGTATTTATCCGCCATTCCAAAGTAAATTGCTTGAGTGCTACCTTTAAAATTCCATCATTCACCTTTGCAATATATAGCTCATGGGACAAATAGCTTAAAAACTATTGTGGTATTGAATATGTACTTATGCACTTTATCTCTTATTAAGTTGCTTGTTGTGCGATAACCATGTTTCGGGGACGCCATCAACTATTCTTTGTTGAATATCATGTGAGTTGCTATGCATGTCCGTCTTGTCTCGAAGTAAGAGAGATCTACCACCTTCATGGTTGGTGCATGCATATTGTTAGAGAAGAACTTTGGGCCGCTAACTAAAGCCATGATTCATGGTGGAAGTTTCAGTCTTGGACACATATCCTCAATCTCATATGAGAATAATAATTGTTCTCACATGCTTATGCATTAAAGAGGAGTCCATTATATGTTGTCCATGTTGTCCCGGTATGGATGTCTAAGTTGAGAATAATCAAAAGCGAGAAATCCAAAATGCGAGCTTTCTCCTTAGAACTTTGTACAAGCGGCATGGAGGTACCCCATTGTGACACTTGGTTAAAACATGTGCATTGCAAAGATCCGGTAGTCCAAGCTAATTAGGACAAGGTGCGGGCACTATTAGTATACTATGCATGAGGCTTGCAACTTGTAAGATATAACTTTCATAACTCATATGCTCTATTACTACCGTTGACAAAATTGTTTCATGTTTTCAAAATAAAAGCTCTAGCACAAATATAGCAATCGATGCTTTCCTCTTTGAAGGACCATTCTTTTACTTTTATGTTGAGTCAGTTCACCTATCTCTCTCCACCTCAAGAAGCAAACACTTGTGTGAACTCGTGCATTGATTCCTACATACTTGCATATTGTACTTGTTGTATTACTCTATGTTGACAATTATCCATGAGATATACATGTTACAAGTTGAAAGCAACCGCTGAAACTTAATCTTCCTTTTTGTTGCTTCAATACCTTTACTTTGATTTATTGCTTTATGAGTTAACTCTTATGCAAGACTTATTAATACTTGTCTTGAAGTACTATTCATGAAAAGTCTTTGCTTTATGATTCACTTGTTTACTCATGTCATTACCATTGTTTTGATCGCTGCATCCACTACATATGTTTACAAATAGTATGATCAAGGTTATGATGGCATATCACTTCGTAAATTATCTTTGTTATCGTTTTACTCGCTCGGGACGAGCAGTAACTAAGCTTGGGGATGCTTGATACGCCTCCGACGTATCGATAATTTCTTATGTTCTATGCCATATTATTGATGATACCTACATGTTTTATGCACACTTTATGTCATATTCGTGCATTTTCTCGGAACTAACCTATTAACAAGATGCCGAAGTGCCGCTTGTCGTTTTCGCTGTTTTTGGTTTCAGTAAATCCTAGTAACAAAATATTCTCGGAATTGGACGAAACGAAGACCGAGGGGCCTATTTTGCCACGAACCTTCCGTAAGACCGAAGAGCATACGAAGTGGGGCCACGAGGTGGCCAAACCACAAGGCGGCGCGGCCAAGGGGGGCCCGCGCCGCCCCGTGGTGTGGGCCCCTCGTCAGCCCCCGACTCTGCCCTTCCGCCTACTTAAAGCCTCCGTCGCGAAACCCCTGATGCGAAAAACCACGATACGGAAAACCTTACTGAGACGCCGCCGCCGCCGATCCCATCTCGGGGATTCTCGAGATCTCCTCCCGCACCCCGGCCGGAGAGGGGATTCATCTCCCGGAGGACTCTACACCGCCATGGTCGCTCTCGGAGTGATGAGTGAGTAGTTCACCCCCGGACTATGGGTCCATAGCAGTAGCTAGATGGTTGTCTTCTCCTCATTGTGCTTCATTGTTGGATCTTGTGAGCTGCCTAACATGATCAAGATCATCTATCTCGTAATACTCTATGTTGTGTTTGTCGGGATCCGATGGATAGAGAATACCATGTTATGTTAATTATCAAGTTATTACATATGTGTTGTTTATGATCTTGCATGCTCTCCGTTACTAGTAGAGGCTCTGCCAAGTTTTTTGCTTTTAACTCCAAGATGGAGTATTTATGCTCGATAGTGGGTTCATGCCTCGCATTGACACCTGGACAAAGGACGTAAAGTTCTAAGGTTGTGTTGTGCCGTTGCCACTAGGGATAAAACATTGGCGCTATGTCCGAGGATGTAGTTGTTGATTACATTACGCACCATACTTAATGCAATTGTCTCGTTGCTTTGCAACTTAATACCGGAAGGGGTTCGGACGATAACCCGAAGGTGGACTTTTTAGGCATAGATGCGCTTGGATGGCGGTCTATGTACTTTGTCGTAATGCCCAATTAAATCTCACTATACTTATCATGCCATGTATGTGCATTGTTATGCCCTCTCTATTTGTCAATTGCCCGACCGTAATTTGTTCACCCAACATGCTTTTATCTTATGGGAGAGACACCTCTAGTGAACTCGTGGACCCCGGTCCATTCTTTAATACCGAAATACAAATCTGCCGCAATACTTGTTTTTACCGTTTTATCTCGCAAACAATCATCTTCCACACAATACGGTTAATCCTTTGTTACAGCAAGCCGGTGAGATTGACAACCTCACCGTTTCGTTGGGGCAAAGTACTTTGTTTGTGTTGTGCAGGTTCCACGTTGGCGCCGGAATCCCCGGTGTTGCGCCGCACTACATCCCGCCGCCATCAACCTTCAACGTGCTTCTTGGCTCCTCCTGGTTCGATAAACCTTGGTTTCTTTCTGAGGGAAAACTTGCTGATGTGCGCATCATACCTTCCTCTTGGGGTTGCCCAACGAACGTGTGAAATACACGCCATCAGGCGGCACCCCGCTTGATCATTATTTAGTAGATCCGATCTGTTATGATTGCTCCTTGTTTCTTCAAGGATTAGTTTAATATCTACATAGTTAGGCCTTACAAACGGGTTGAAGGATCCAGTGGCGCGTAGGGTGTAGTTTGCTAGCCCTAGACAGGATGTTCCGGGGATCAACTTCGTGTTGGTTTTTAGGCCTTGTCTAGGGACGGTTTACGATCACCGTGCGTGGCCGCCAGGCTCAATCACGAGTAGGATGTTCCGATTATGTGGTGAAAACCCTAAATCATAGTAGGTCGTTTTAGCTTTATCTTGATCAAGCAGGACCACCATCTGATCGTACACCTCGTACGGATCATGGGTGGATCGGCTCCTTGAGCCGATTCACGAGACAACCCGAGAGCCGATCGAGGCTCGTATTTAATGTTTACGTGTATGCCATGCAGGAAACTAAGCGAGGCACATCCAACACCTTCCTGGCCAGGTATAGGTCAGGTGGCACGCCCTTGAACCAGCATCGGACGTGCGTGCCGAGTCTTTGCGGGCCGTCGCTCGGAGGGACCAGGGCCAGCCGCAGTCCTGGGAGCCTCCCGGCTCTACAGTGTTGCCCATCGCTGCTCGCCGGTGGGTTTCTGACCGCAACACTATTACCACCACTAGTAATGATAATGCTTCACATGTTGCTACACCTCCTACTATCAGTGGTAAAATAATTGGTGTTGGCAATGTTTCTACTCCTAGTGCAAAGCGTGCAAAATTGCCTGAAACTGCTAAAACCGCCGAAACCGTTTGTGATAAACTCGCTGAAATTTTTCAAAATATTGGGGACAATGATCCCATTGCTGTAGATCATAATGGTTTAGATTTTTATGATTGTCACATCTCTGAAGTTATAAAGTTCTTACAAAAACTTGCTAAAAGTCCCAATGCTAGTGCTATAAATTTGGCCTTTACAAAACATATTACAAATGCTCTCATAAAAGCTAGAGAAGAGAAACTAAAACTTGAAACTTCTATTCCTAGGAAGTTAGAAGATGGTTGGGAGCCCATCATTAAGATGAGGGTCAATGATTTTGATTGTAATGCTTTATGTGATCTTGGTGCAAGTATTTCTGTTATGCCTAAGAAAATCTATGATATGCTTGACTTACCACCATTGAAAAACTGTTATTTGGATATTAATCTTGCTGATAATGCTATAAAGAAACCTTTGGGGAGGATTGATAATGTTCGTATTATGGTTAACAATAACCTTGTCCCCGTTGATTTTGTTGTCTTGGATATTGAATGCAATGCATCTTGTCCCATTATATTGGGAAGACCTTTTCTTCGAACTCGTTGGTGCTACCATTGATATGAAGGAAGGTAATATTAAATATCAATTTCCTCTCAAGAAAGGTATGGAACACTTCTCTAGAAAGAGAATGAAGTTACCTTATGATTCTATTATTAGAACAAATTATGATGTTGATGCTTCGTCTCTTGATAATACTTGATTCACACTTTTCGCGCCTAGCTGAAAGGCGTTAAAGAAAAGCGCTTATGGGAGACAACCCATTATTTTACTTCGCACTTTTGTTTTATATTTGAGTCTTGGAAGTTGTTAATACTGTAGCAACCTCTCCTTATCATTATTTTATTGCATTGTTGTGCCAAGTAAAGTCTTTGATAGTAAAGTCAATACTAGATTTGGATTATCGCACAGAAACAGATTTCTTGCCGTCACGAAATTGAGCCGCCCCTGCCGTAGGAAATTTAGAAAAATCTGCCAATTTACGTGCGTGATCCTCGGATATGTACGCAACTTTCATTCAATTTGGGCATTTTCATCTGAGCAATTTAAGTGCCCCGAAAAATTCGTCTTTACGGACTCGTTCTGTTTTGACATATTCTGCCTTTTTATTTCGCATTGCCTCGTTTTGCTATGTTTGATGGATTTCTTTGCTCCATTAACCTTCAGTAGCTTTGTGCAATGTCCAGAAGTGTTAAGAATGATTATGTCACCTCTGAATATATGAATTTTCAATTATGCACTAACCCTCTAATGAATTTGTTTTGAGTTTGGTGTGGAGGAAGTTTTCAAGGGTCAAGAGAGGAGGATGATACAATATGATCAAGAAGAGTGAAAAGTCTAAGCTTGGGGATGCCCCCGTGGTTCATCCCTGCATATTTTAAGAAGACTCAAGCATCTAAGCTTGGGGATGCCCAAGGCATCCCTTCTTCATCGACAACTTATCGAGTCACCTCTAGTGAAACTATATTTTTATTCCGTCACATCTTATGTGCTTTACTTGGAGCGTCTATTTGTTTTTATTTTTGTTTTTGTTTGAATAAAATCGGATCCTAGCATTCTTTGTTTGGGAGAGAGAAACGCTCTGTTGTTTCATATGAACACATATGTTCTTAGCTTTACTCTTAATGTTCATGGCGAAGGTTGAACTACTTCGTTCATTGATATATGGTTGGAAACAGAAAATGCTGCATGTGGTAATTGGTATAATGTCTTGAATAATTTGATACTTGGCAATTGTTGTGCTCATATAGATCATGTTTAAGCTCTTGCATCATGTACTTTGCACCTATTAATGAAGAATTACATAGAGCTTGTTAAAATTTGGTTTGCATGATTAGTTTCTCTAGAGTCTAGATATTTTCTGGTTAAGGTGTTTGAACAACAAGTAGACGATGTAAAGTCTTATAATGCTTGCAATATGTTCATATGTGAGTCTTGCTGCACCGTTTTATACTTGAGTTTGCTTCAAACAACCTTGCTAGCCTAGCCTTGTATTGAGAGGAATTCTTCTCGTGCATCCAAATCCTTGAGCCGAAAACTATGCCATTTGTGTCCACCATACCTACCTACTACATGGTATTTCTCTGCCATTCCAAAGTAAATTACTTGAGTGCTACCTTTAAAAATTCTATTCTTTGCCTTTGCAATATATAGCTCATGGGAAAATAGCCTTAAAAACTATTGTGGTGAAGAATATGTACTTATGTATCTTAATTCTTAATAAGTTGCTTGTTGAGCGGTAACCATGCTTCTGGGGACGCCATCAACTATTACCTTTGTTGAATATCATGTGAGTTGCTATGCATGTTCGTCTTGTCTCGAAGTAAGGGCGATTTTCATGATCAAATGGTTTGAGTATGCATATTGTTAGAGAAGAACATTGGGCCGCTAACTAAAGCCATGATCCATGGTGGAAGTTTCAGCTTAGACAATTAATCCTCAATCTCTTATGAGAATTTTATCTCGTTGTTGAATTCTTATGCATTAAAGAGGAGTCCATTATCTCGTTGTCTATGTTGTCCCTGTATGGATGTCTAAGTTGAGAATAATCAAAAGCGAGAAATCCAATGCGAACTTTCTCCTTAGACCTTTGTACAGGCGGCATAGAGGTACCCCTTTGTGACACTTGGTTGAAACATATGCTATGCAATGATAATCCATGTTAATCCAAGCTAATTAGGACAACGTGCGAGCACTATTGGTATACTATGCATGCGGCTTGCAACTTATAGGATATCTTATACATAACACATATGATTTATTACTACAGTTGACAAAATTATTTCTATGTTTTCAAAATGAAAAGCTCTAGCACAAAAATAGTAATCCATGCTTCCCTCTGCGAAGGGCCATTCTTGTATTTTATTGTTGAGTCAGTTTACCTATTCTTTCTATCTCAGAAGCAAACACTTGTGTAAACTGTGTGCATTGATTCTTACATGTTTACCTATTGCACTTGCTATATTACTTTGTGTTGACAATTATCCATGAGATATATATGTTGAAGTTGAAAGCAACTGCTGAAACTAATATCTTCCTTTGTGTTGTTTCAAAGCTTTCTACTAAGAATTTATTTCTTTATGAGTAACTCTTATGCAAGTCTTATTGATGCTTGTCTTGAAAGTACTATTCATGAAAAGTCTTTGATATATGATTCAGTTGTTTACTCATTGTCTTCACCATTGCTTCGAATCGCTGCATTCATCTCATATGCTTTACAATAGTATTGATCAAGATTATGATAGCATGTCACTTCGTAAATTATCTTTGTTATCGTTTACCTACTCGAGGGCGAGTAGGAACTAAGCTTGGGGATGCTTGATACGTCTCAAACGTATCTATAATTTCTTATGTTTCATGCTACTTTTATGATGATACTCACATGTTTTATACACATTATATGTCATTATTATGCATTTTCCGGCACTAACCTATTGACGAGATGCCGAAGAGTCGATGCTGTTTTCTCGCTGCTTTTGGTTTCGTAAATCCTACAAAGGAAATATTCTGGAATTGGACGAAATCAACGCCCAGGGTCTTATTTTTCCACGAAGCTTCCAGAAGACCGAAAGGATTACGAAGTGGGGCGACGAGGCGCCGCCACGCCAGGGCCGCGCGGCCAGGCTAGGGCCCGCGCCGCCCTGGTGTGTGGGGCCCCCGTGTCGCCCCTAAACCTACCCTTCCGCCTACTTAAAGCCTTCGTCGCGAAACCCCCAGTACCGAGAGCCACGATACGGAAAACCTTCAAGAGACGCTGCCGCCGCCAATCCCATCTCGGGGATTCAGAGATCGCCTCCCGCACCCCGCCGGGAGAGGGGAATCATCTCCCGAGGTCTCGTCATCACCATGATCGCCTCCGGATCGATGTGTGAGTAGTTCACCCCCGGACTATGGGTCCATAGCAAGTAGCTAGATGGTTGTCTTCTCCTCATTGTGCTATCATGTTAGATCTTGTGAGCTGCCTATCATGATCAAGATCATCTATTTGTAATGCTACATGTTGTGTTTGTGGGGATCCGATGAATATTGAATACTATGTCAAGTTGATTATCAATCTATCATATATGTTGTTTATGTTCTTGCATGCTCTCCGTTGCTAGTAGAGGCTCTGGCCAAGTTGATACTTGTAACTCCAAGAGGGAGTATTTATGCTCGATAGTGGGTTCATGCCTCCATTGAATCCGGGACAAGTGACGTAAAGTTCTAAGGTTGTGGATGTGCTCGTTGCCACTAGGGATAAAACATCAATGCTTTGTCTAAGGATATTTGTGTTGATTACATTACGCACCATACTTAATGCAATTGTCCGTTGTTTGCAACTTAATACTGGAAGGGGTGCGGATGCTAACCCGAAGGTGGACTTTTTAGGCATAGATGCATGTCGGATAGCGGTCTATGTACTTTGTCGTAATGCCCCGATTAAATCTCATAGTACTCATCATGATATATGTATGTGCATTGTTATGCCTTATTTATTTGTCAATTGCCCAACTGTAATTTGTTCACCCAACATGCTATTTATCTTATGGGAGAGACACCACTAGTGAACTGTGGACCCCGGTCCATTCTTTACATCTGAAATACAATCTACTGCAATTGTTTTTTACTGTTCTTCGCAAACAAACACCATCATCCACACTATACATCTAATGAAGGAGATATGCCCTAGAGGCAATAATAAAGTGGTTATTATTTATATCTTCATGTTTATGATAAATGTTTATATATCATGCTAGAATTGTATTAACCGAAACATTAGTACATGTGTGATATGTAGACAACAAGAAGTCCCTAGTATGCCTCTTAAACTAGCTTGTTGATTAATGGATGATTAGTTTCATAATCATGAACATTGGATGTTATTAATAACAAGGTTATATCATTATATGAATGATGTAATGGACACACCCAATTAAGCGTAGCATAAGATCTCGTCATTAAGTTATTTGCTATAAGCTTTCGATTCATAGTTACCTAGTCCTTATGACCATGAGATCATGTAAATCACTTATACCGGAAAGGTACTTTGATTACACCAAACACCACCGCGTAAATGGGTGGCTATAAAGGTGGGATTAAGTATCCGGAAAGTATGAGTTGAGGCATATGGATCAATAGTGGGATTTGTCCATCCCGATGACGGATAGATATACTCCGGGCCCTCTCGGTGGAATGTCGTCTAATGTCTTGCAAGCATATGAATGAGTTCATAAGAGACCACATACCACGGTACGAGTAAAGAGTACTTGTCGAGACGAGGTTGAACAAGGTATAGAGTGATACCGAAGATCAAACCTCTGACAAGTAAAATATCGCGAGACAAAGGGAATTGGTAATGTATGTGAATGGTTCATTCGATCACTAAAGTCATCGTTGAATATGTGGGAGCCATTATGGATCTCCAGATCCCGCTATTGGTTATTGGTCGTAGTGAGTACTCAACCATGTCCGCATAGTTCTCGAACCGTAGGGTGACACACTTAAAGTTGGATGTTGAAATGGTAGTTCTTGAATATGGAATGAAGTTGGAATATTTGTTCGGAGTCCCGGATGTGATCCCGGACATCACGAGGAGTTCCGGAATGGTCCGGAGAATAAGATTCATATATAGGATGTCATTTTATGTGAATAAAATGTCGCGGAAGGTTCTATGGAAGGTTCTAGAAGGTTCTAGAAAAGTCCGGAAGAAACCACCAAGGAAGGTGGAGTCCACAAGGGACTCCACCTCCATGGCCGGCCAGCCCTAGTGGGGGTGGAGTCCCAAGTGGACTCCACCATAGGGGGCCGGCCACCCCCACATGGGAGGTGGGAATCCCACCTTTGGGTGGGAGTCCTAGTTGGGCTAGGTTTGCCCCCTCCTATGGAAGGTTTTGGTT
>NC_061513.1:357598562-357640041 GCF_022539505.1 Lolium rigidum | reverse complement strand
GGCCGGCCGGAGGGGTCTCGGCCGGCCCGCAGCTCTAGGCTCCCCCGGCTCTGCGTTGTTGACAAGGCCGCTGCCCGCCGGTGGGTTTTGGCAGCCAACAGGTCTCCACCGGGCCCGCCCGGCAGCGAGCCCGCATGGAGGGCATCGCTCCGCGGCCATCGCTTCCGCGGTCAGCGCTCCGCGTCCGCGCCGCAGCCTTCGCCATGAATGCCGCAGCTTCCCGTTCCGCGCGTGCACCGGCGGGCGGCGGCCGGGCTTCGCGGCGTCTTCAATGGCATCGTATCCCGTGCGCGGCCGCCCTTAAAAGTCCAGCCGGCCGCGTTGCTCCTTCGCCCACAGCTCCACTCGCACCACAACCGCCGCTGCCCCATGGGGAAGAAGAACGACTTCGAGGCCTCCGGCAGCGGCAGCAAGAAGGTGGCGCTCCCCGTCACGGTGGGAGGCTCATGCACGGCAAATGGGTGCCGTGGCGACGCCTCGGTCCGGCATGCAGCCGCCCGGCGGCCGGCGGCTCAGCTGCCACCGGGTGCCCATCCCTCCAGCACTGCGCGCGAGCCCGAGCGGACCAAGGAGATCCGGCGCAGAGGCGATATCCGACGGCGGACCTCCGCGCGATCCGGCGTACGCCATCGACTCGGAGAGTTGGCGTACGTACCTGTCCACGGAGACGGACAGCAGACGAAGGGCTGGCTTCATGGGCGACAGGGATTATCCCTTCGGCCCTACACCGCCGGCTCGTCGTCAGCAGGCGCCGACGCGTCGTCACCAGGCGCCGACGCGACGTGAGCAGCCGCAGCACAATGACCGCGAGGACGAGGACGACGACGACGAAGCCTACGCCGTGTACGACGATGACGACTACATCGCGGCGCTCGCGTACCATAGCGAGGAGGTGAAGGACGACAGCGAGGACTACGTCGGCCTCGTCTTCCACGAATGGCAGCAGGCCATGGCGGAGGGCCGGAACTTCGAGTTCCCCGACAACATGACGGACGACGAGATGGCCAAGCTCGGCCTCCTCGTCTCCGAGTACGACGCGCCCGTGCAGCCGCCGTTGTCCCGCTACGCCACCGCCGTCATGCCGCCGGGCCCGTCCGCGGATGAAGCCCCTTCGACAGCGCTCCCGGACTCGGCGGCGCCTCCTCCACCGCCGCCACAGCCTTGGGCGCTCCCCCACCGCCGCCACAGCCTTATGGCTCGGCGCCTCCCCCACCGCCGCCACAGCCTTATGGCTGGGCTCCTCATCCGCCGCCACGCCCGCAGCCCTGGGCGCCTCCACCGCCGCCTCAGCCGCAGCCTCCTCAACCTCGAGCACCGCGATCGCGCCCGGCGTACGCTCCCCCGGATGGCTACTGGCCGTGGGACATACCGGAGATCATCTTGCTCAACAGCGACGAGGAGCAGCACGGCCACGATGCGCAGCAGAGCAGGCGTTTTAGGTTTTTTTTTATGTTTTCAAGTATGTAAGTTATGTTTCAGTTTTTGTAAATTATGTTTCAGTTCAAAAAAATAATTCGTCCTAAAAAAATGCGTCGTGCCGCTGGAGCCACCCCCACCGCAAACGGACTCGCGGTCATTTTCGGCCAAAAAAGCAGACGCAAACGGACGCACGCGGACGCTAAAATGCGTCGCGCCGCTAGAGATGCCCTAAAGAAACGCGAACGCTGATTGACTTGCTGTTGCGTCGCTCGCTACTGCGGCCGTGTACGTCGCGTGTGGGTGGCTTGGCCTGGGTCGCTCGTTTTGAGTTGGCTTGGCCAGAGCCCCGCTCGCTCACTTCCTTTTTTTTTTTACCAAAACTCTTTTCTTTTCTCTACTTCAGTATTTGGAACTAATTTAAAAACCGAATTTGATCAAAAGTGATTCAAACTAAGTCAGAAAAATACAAATAAAATATCAGTGGATTCCTTATTCAAAGAAGAATATTTTGGAACCACTTTTAGTTTGGAAACATTTTGATAAATTCGAATTTGGCACATAGGCCTATATGGCTTTATTTGCATTTCTTCGGGTTTAAGGTTTCTTTATAAGTTTGAATTTCGCTTAAATTTTTCCTAAGGAATGCAAAGATGCCATGATGCTTATGAATGCAATGCATGTTTTTGAAAATTCCATTTTTGGGATATAGTATTAAGTAACACAAAAAAAAATCATTGTAAATTTTAAATCAAGATAACCAACCAAGCTTAATTTTATTTTTATTTCACATTTCAAAACTTGGAAATTTTTGGGATGTGACATAAGGCCCATTAGGACAGCCCACTAAGGCTTGTCCCATAACGGGTCGGTGGCGCCACTGCGGCCCACCTCACTCACTCACTCGTCTCTCTCACTCGACCTGGGATCACCTCGCCAATGCCTACGTATTGTAGACTTGGGTTTCGGGAGAGAGCGACGATGGAGATTCCGGGAGCGAGATTAGGCACACGACGTACCCAGCTTCGGGTCCCCTCGGTGGAGGATCCCTACGTGCTGCTAGCAATCCAGTATATGATCATAGATGTGTTTACAGGGTGCCGTCGTAGGCGGAGTTATGCTGTCTATCTGTTGTCCTCCTTATTTCGGGTGCCCTGACTAGCTTTATATATGCAACCAGCCTAGGGTTTTACAAGAGTCCTAGTCGACTACTTCTTCGGGTTGCCTTGTTGGGCCTTCTCCATATTGGGCCGAGCCGATCTAGGTATACCAATAATGGGTACCCGAAGGGTATACCCATGTCAGTAGCCCCCGAGTGTCTAGGGAAGTCGAAGACTTGCATAGAGACTCCAAGCATAATCATCTCCAAAGGCGAGGTCCATGTCATAGATCATGTATAGCGTAGATGATGTCGACGATTCTTGAAATTATTTTTCTATCGGGTGGGCGGCAGCGCTCCCGATGGGAGTAGCCCCCGAGTCTATGGATAAGTGCTTGCACTTAGGCATAGACTCAAGTTGTACTACTCGATGAAGAACTTAACTAAATTTCTGGAAGACTTGATGAAATCCATGTACTCCCGATGGGAGTAGGCTCCACTCGAGTCGTAGAATCGAGTTGAGTCTACAAACCTTGATTGTCATAGATGCTGTCGAAGTTATTTTTCTATCGGGTGCGCGGCCAGCGCTCCCGATGGGAGTAGCCCCCGAGGCTACAGCCAAGTGTTTGCACTTGGTTGTAGGCTCAACTTGCTTTTAATCGACACCACAATTTTTCCTCTTTCTTGTATCTTATCGGGAGGGTGAACAATACTCTCGATAAGAGTAGCCCCCGAGCCTATGCGCAGGTGCTTGTACCTGGGCATAGACTCAAGTTGTACTACTCGATAAAGAACTTGGCGCTGCCCCTCTTTTTATCGACTCCAGGCCGTTGCTACTTTTATTTGACATCCATATCTATATTGTACAGGGATAATGGTAATTGGGGCTAGTTCATCTGACGGATCAGGTACTAGTTAACTGCTCTAGTGGCAATCCGCAAAAACCTACTTCAAGATCACGTCCCCGGACATGATCTCTGGATACCGGTGTTAACTCGACAGTGCCGCTTAAGGTCTTACCATCCGTCGAGCCCCAGCCATGTTTTATCGGGTCCACAGCGCGTCCGCCGGGATATTTCTTCACATCTCGTTGATGTGGAAAAAGTAGCAGAGCGCAGTCTTTGGCGATGCCACGCCACACAGGATCGGACACGGGGTCTTACCTTCGCAGAGTTTTGCGGCATTCAGAGATTATTCGCGACTTTGGCGCTCTGAGAATATTTTGTCAAGTGCCTTGTTCGGCTGATGCAATGACCCATTTTGCGGGTTCTTCTATTTTTCTTCCGGGCTTAATGAGACAGCCGAATATATTGGTTATTCCATATTGTCGGGTACATCACCGATGCTCTTGCTCGGAACAATATGACGAGTCAATGAACCCGAAGATTTGTCCACCTTTTTTTTTTGGTTCCTCCTTGATGAAAATTTCATCGAGTTCCTCCTTCAGGAAAATTTCTTCGGGTCCTCCTTGAGGACAATTCTTCGGGTCCTCTTTGAAGATAATTTTTCGGGACCTCCTTGAGGATAATTCTTCGGGACCTCCTTCAAGATAATTTTTCGGGTCCTCCCTGAGGAAAATTCTTCGGGACCTCCTTGAAGATAATTTTTCGGGACCTCCTGAATAAGATTTCGTCGGGTTCTCTTTTGAAGACAATTTCGTCCGGTTCTCTCAAGATTTCGTCGGGTTCCTCCCTGAAGAAGATTTCGTCGGGTTCTCTTTTGATTTCGTCGGGTGCGCGGCCAGCGCTCCCGATGGGAGTAGCCCCCGAGGCTATGGTCCGGTGCGCGCATCCGGACATAGGCTCAAGAACTTGTATACTTTGAAATTTGCTTTCTCCTGCACAAATAAACAAACTTTTTTCCATCTTTTCCTTGACTCTCTTTTTTCTCATGCGGTGTCAGATGATCGGATTCGATGATATGTAAAGTGAATATATGTCGCGCAGCCCCCGAGCGTCGGGTGCGACGAAAGTAAACGATAATCAACTTTTTGCAAAATAAAAGAACACTTAGCTTTTTGGACACGACGAAGTCGATGCATGATGAAGTCTTCGAGTTTAGATAAAAAATCTAGCCAAAGTAGAAACCACCAAATAACGAAAGTAGATGCCGCCATATTATTGATGAAGAAATAGCCAAGCCCCCGAGCATTGCTGGGGTGATGTCATGATTGTTGCTTAGATGCCGTGCCACAGTTATTACTCGAGGCGAAGTCATGATCGAGCCCCCGAGTGTTTAGCCATGATGTCGAAAGAAGTTGACAGAATCGCGGCATCATATAAGGTGAAGCCATTTAGGATGAAGTCATAGACAATAATATATGAAGATGAATCCCAGATGAAGTATTTGAGATGAATCCATATTGAAGATTACGCGGGAGTGATGTTTTGGCACATGGGAGCGTATGCTCCCCGGGAGCCGAATTGAGTTTCTGAGATTACGCCATTAAATATAGAGCATATATTGAAGATAAATCCGTCGATATCATAGAGGATGAATCCATTGGCCCGAAGAATCCAGTAATAATCATAGAAGATGAATCCGCTGATATCATAGAGGATGAATCCATTGACCCGAAAAAAATAGTTCCAGTAATAACCATAGAAGATGAATCCATTGACCCGGAAACGCATCGGGTAATATTATATTAGAAGAAACCATGATAACCCGAAGAAAACCAGTCCAGTAAGCCGAAGAAAATAAATTCACCGAGCCGAATAAGATAAATCCACTTAAGCCGAAGAAAATAAATTAATTAAGCCGAAAAAAATAATTCCACTGCGCCGGAAAAGATAATTCCACTGAGCCGAAAAAGATATATTTCGGAGAAGATAATTCCACTAAGCCGAAGAAGAGAAATTCAGCAAGTAACTGAGTATATTTGTGGTAACGAGGTAGTGGCACAGCCCCGGAGTATTTGGGTGTGGCAAAAGTAAATAATCATTGACTTGGAAGAGGAAAACTTAGCTTTTTTATCGGCTGTGATGGGGTCGGTGTGAAGCAGGTCGTGCGGCGGACACAGTCGATGTAGTCGTGCGGCGCCTGGACGGCGTATTTGCGGACATAGTTGATGAAGAGGGTGCATGTGATGTGGCGGACGTAGTCAATGTAGCGGGTCCACGACGGGTGAGCACGCTCCCGAATTTTCGGCTTGTCTCTGTCGGTCAGGATAACCAAATCTGCATCCACATAATAGTAGAAGGCGAACAAAACCTTGAGGAGAACCCCATAATCCAACGCATTGACTTAGTAGTATGTATGTCATTGGATTAAACTGGAACTTGCACGTGGTGGCTCCAGCCTTTGATTGACCTGAAGACCAATCGGTGTTTCCATCCTGAAACTTCCTAGATGAACAGGTGACGCCAGATTGGCTCTGAATCGAATCAGAACTATCCTTCTACTAGACGTGCCGCAGCGCAAAAAGAGCTGCTCAGATCGGATCCAACTTCTTTTTTTTTCTCTCTTTTTTTCAGTCAACGAAGTAGATGTCTCTTTCGTGCGCATAGAATAGGACATGCCAGAAGTAATCCAAGACTGATCGTGGAATTCGGTCCTCACGGAGTAGTCGACTCCCGTCGTAAGCACCTGATGGTTGTGCTCTCCCGTGAAAATTTGCTGCTTCGTAGATTAGTTTGCTTGATTGTCTCCTCGGGATCGGGATTTGTTCCAGCTAATCAACCGGCTTTGATTAATTTGCTGCTTCGTCTCGACGATATCTCGCGGACTTTCTTCTATTCATACGTAATCCAGACCCGTTGCTTCTCCGTTGCTCTTCCAGGGTCGACTTGATTCTTTTTCTCGACTTCAATTTTACTGATGATATTGATGATGAACTCGACGGATCTCGCCCGGATAACAAAATCCAGCGTCGCGATTTCCCACAGACGGCGCCAATTGACGAGGGATCACCTCGCCAATGCCTACGTATTGTAGACTTGGGTTTCGGGAGAGAGCGACGATGGAGATTCCGGGAGCGAGATTAGGCACACGACGTACCCAGCTTCGGGTCCCCTCGGTGGAGGATCCCTACGTGCTGCTAGCAATCCAGTATATGATCATAGATGTGTTTACAGGGTGCCGTCGTAGGCGGAGTTATGCTGTCTATCTGTTGTCCTCCTTATTTCGGGTGCCCTGGCTAGCTTTATATATGCAACCAGCCTAGGATTTTACAAGAGTCCTAGTCGACTACTTCTTCGGGTTGCCTTGTTGGGCCTTCTCCATATTGGGCCGAGCCGATCTAGGTATACCAATAATGGGTACCCGAAGGGTATACCCATGTCACTAACCCTAACCCTTCTGGCGACGCGCGTGGCGATGGCGTCGCCGCCATGGCCGCCGCCGTGCTCCGGCCGCCTCCGTGCTCCCCTGACCTCGCCACCTACCTGATCTGAACCGCCGCGCGACGATCTATCGATCTGTCCGCGTGGTTCCTTCGATTGCTTCCTCCTCTGGCGGATCGCCTCCTCTCTGGATCTCGTGGTGAATCGCCTCTGGCGATCGACTAGCTACGGCGAGCTCGCGTCCTCGCCGTCGACGTGTGCGCATCTCCGAGACCGACCTGGCGCGGGTGCTGCGCTCGCAGCGCCTGTGCCGTCGTCTCCGGTGTTGTGCTGGTGGTGGTGTTCATCGGCGTAACGCCGGCGTCTTCCCTGGCTTTGCAACTGCTATGGCCGCGCGAGCACTGCCTCGCCATGCCATAGCCTCTGCCACCAGGCGCGGGTAAGGTCCTCTGCTCCCTCTCCTTCTCATCTCCATGCCCGTGCGCCTCCCCATGCTTCGTGCTTCTTCTACCTCTTGCTCTACGGCCTCCTGATGATCTTATGATCATGCAGAGCCTTGCTGCTGTTGCCTATGCTTCCTATGCTTCTCTTCTCTGCAAGCTCTGGCCAATTCACCAAGTCTTGGTTACTGGCCAGTGTTTTGCTTGATGTGCATGCCATGTGTTGCTTGCTTACTGCTCCTATCATGCTATGATCTTGCTATGCCATGCTGTATATGCTTATGAGCTTGCTTGTGCTTACTGGCATCTTATGCTTGCTTGTCTAGGTGTACTGCTATGCATCTGTGACACTTGTGAATGCCAGTGATGCCTGTGAGGTGCTTCTGTGCCTCCTGTGTAATCCAATGATCCATTGGATCAATTATTTCCGTTGGTTAGCCTATCTGTGTGGCTTGACTTGATTCAATTGATCCATTTGATCAATTACATGTCGATGGCTTGGTTGTCGATGAATTCCGTGGCTAAGTGAATTATTTGCTTACTGATGCTGCTGCTCAAGCATGCTATTGCGTCTGTGTATGTGTGCTGCTACACTCCCTAGCTTTCTGGACTTGATCCAGGAGCTAGGATGTAGTGACATGTGCTTGTGTTGCCTCACAGTGTGCTGCTGTCAATATATAGCATGGATTTGTTATGTATTCATGCTTGGATGAATTAATTAATGATGAACTGCTTATGCAGTGATGATTAATTGACTTGCTGTGTATGAATTTGCTTTTCATGATTATTTGACAAGCAAATGAAGTCTCGAATCCCTTTCTGGATAATGATGCTTTGTTAGTTGGCTTTGCTTTGGATGGTTCTATGTGTGATGTGATCTCGTAGCCTTGCTACTGACTGGTTGCTCACATGGTTGGCTAGATCTTGTTGGCTACTCATCTTTGCTTGCATATTTGGGGATCATAATCAATATGAATGCCAATATGCTTGCCTGTGAAGAATTCTAGGGTTTCCTGATGGTTGCATGCTTAGGATCCTCTGTGTAGTCTTTGGTAGCTGCTAATATCATGCTATACATCTACTGGTGCTGTCTGTGCATAAATTCTAGCTAGTGTGTGCATCTGTGCATGATTTCTAGTTTCTGTGCACAAGATGTGTATCTAGATGATTCTGTTTTAGTGGCTTTCTAGACTGACAGTGATCCTTGGTGAAAACCAAGTGATGAATTACCCATTGAGCATGTGCTCAATCGCATGATATATGTCATGCATGATTTATGGATTAGATCCATTGGATCTTCTCCAGGAACTAGGTATACCTTGTTCCAGCTCCTAGAGTGAAATATTGTGTTGATGCAGACTTGTGGTTTGTGTGTCACGACCCTTCACCTCCGGGTCTTGGTTGATCTTCTCGTGTCACCATGATTTCGGTGGTTGATTGGTTGTGTTTTGGTTGGTGCTGTTCTTGAGCAAGAACTCGGATGAACTGTGCTCGTTCTATTTTCACCTTACCTTGTGAATCCTTATCTCGGTCGATCGTGTATCGTTTCTAGGGTTTGTGCCCTTTTATATGAGCTCTTCTTCTGTTCTAGCAATGCCACACAGGCCCGGCTTGCTTTGGTGACTAGGCATGTGCATGGCCTTGTCGTGGCTTGCTCAAGCACACATGAGCCGTGTGCTCTCATATGCTGAAACTTGAGCCCCCGGTGGTGCTCGTGTTTGGTCTGTTGTTGCCCTTATCTTGTGCTGTCCAGGGTTTTGGACATGCACAAGTGTGCAGGACACTTGTTTCTGTCCAAACTGAATTCTGTCTAACACTTAACCCCTGGCTAGTGCATATTGTGCTGTTTTGCAGGTTTTGAAGATGAATATGACCATGAAGATATACTTCAAGTCATTTAGTCTAGGTTTTTAGTTTAGGATCAATATTGTAATCTTCATTTTCATTTCTGTTTATGGTTCTTTAATTCTTGTGTCAAGAATATTGTAAAGACAATGTAATCTGTGTTGTGATATCAATAAAGCTCAAATTTTACTTATGAGCTTTTGATTTGTGTAATGTTTATATTCTTGAATAAATGTTGTATTTATTATTTACTTTGAAATTCAAAGTCATTTAAATTCATAAGTTGTATTTAAATTGAGAATTCAATTCCTATATTCATTAGTGCTTATTGTTTGATGTTATTCTTGTATAATAACTTGTCAAATGAATTCAACTCCCAAATCAACAAGATACAAAAGAGATCATGTCGAAATTTCACTAACTCACCTTGCCTAACCCTAATTGCAAAATGAGAGAGAACCTCGATCCCTCTTAGGTTTAGTTGCAATAAGGCGTGAAAATTTCCCTCGTTTTGCGATAAAATGCACATCCCATATCTAAATCTACCCTTCGTTGTTCCTATGTTCTGGGTTATTACACGAACACACTCTAAGAGGCCTAAGGTGTGGTTCCGTAGCATCGATGCTTGGTGTCAAATAAAAAAGCGACGCAAAAAATTGGTTCAGTTCAAAGCGTAAGATATCTTTCGCAAGGAAAGAAGCACAGTTAATCACATGCATACTCTAGCTAGACCTACTTGCAAAAGGAAACAATATTTGAAGAAGCCGGGTGCGCTAACTAAAGTATGGGCATCTAAAACTCTGCTGACAAATCTAGTATCCAGGGTCCTACTTAGTTCTCCGGAATCATTAATACATTTGGCGCAACGCGCCAGTGTCACGATCAAATCATCAATTAGAGGCCCACGTTAATATACGACGAGCCACGAGTGCCCCGTTAACAGTGAAACGATCCATTCGTGAGCATAGGCTAATCTTGTTTGCGTGCGCGTGCGAGTTGCCTGACAAAACAGTCATCGCGGTCGCAGTGTCTCATAGCGTCTCTCGTGCTATTCCGTGCGGCGATTTACACAAAAATAACCCAAAAGTGGAAGAAAAGCACAGACTAACCCTCCGGCGAAACTATTTCACCAATCTAACCCTTTTGTGTGGCGCTCCTCCCACGGGCGCCACACATGCCCATGTGGCTCCCCTCGCCGCCGCCACACACCCAGCCGACGTGGCGCTATCGACGCCGAGCCGGTGCGCCCATCCGACGTGGCGCAGATGTGTGGCGCCCTCCCAACGGCGCCACACATGCACTTGGAATCCCCCAAAACATACCGTGAGACAATTCCTCCGGACTTAGCCGCTTTGCGAGGCTCGATGTGTGGCGCCGATGCCACGGCGCCACCCCACCCGTGTGGCGCCGGATGCCACGGGCGCCACACATCCACTTAAGTGTGGCGCCCGCGCCCGCGCCCAGCCCGACCCTTCTTTCTTCTTTCTCTTCCTCTCTCCTTCTCCTCCCCAACCGCCGCCGCCGCACGCCTCCCCTTCGCCCCCCCCCCCCCACCAAATCAACCAAGGAATCATCAGATCTATCCGGCCAACTCCTTCCTCCTTCATTCCTCAAGGTATTCCCCTTCGCTTTCCTCTGATTCATCCAATAGTGTTGGTGGATTTGGTAGATTTGGGTATGAACCCTAGATTTGGTAGATTTCTTGGATTTGGATATGTAGAAATTTATGTTGGTGGAATCTACATTGTAGTATATGTGTTTGAACCAAAGATTTGTTGGAGCCTCTAGATATGAAATTTTACATGTATGTGTTGAAATCCTATGTATGTATGTGTTGAAATGTCTAATATTTGCCTAGCAAATGCATTCAAATTTGTTATATATGCCTAGCAAATGCATTCAAATTTGTTACATATGCCTAGCAAATGCCTATTCAAACTTGTTGCACTCAAATGTGTGTATGTATGGGTGATTCGAAAGTTAGATATATTGTCTTACATATGTATGTCTGTGGTGAAAGGCAAAATTGGAGCTTAGCAAATGCCTATTCTATTGTCTAACATATGTCTATTATGTGCCTAGGAATGGTATGTCTTACGAAATTCATATGTGTGATGTATTTGGATATGAACTCTCATGTATTTGGATATTCTCATGTATGTGTTGCTCATTTTTGTTAGTGGAATGACTCATAACATGGTTGTGTAAACATGTAGGATGGTGTGGCTTCCGGATGAAGAGTACGACAGGGAGCACCGGGCTGTTCATATGACGGAGAGGGGAACGGATCTTCACCCTTTGAAGATTCGTTACCATGGCACACCGGATATACCTTATGACGAGAGGTACACGGAGTTCATCCGGCCTACCGGTCTTATGCCGTTCATATCCCTTGTAAGCCGTGGGGGGCCACACATGAACCCCTCGACACTCACCACCCTTGTCGACCGGTGGAGGCCGGAGACTCACACCTTCCACTTGAGGGCCGGCGAGATGGCCCCTACTCTGCAGGATGTTTCCATGATCCTTGCACTACCTATTCAAGGCGAGCCACTGTGTATGAACACAGCTTCTGATGGGTGGCGCGGACAGATGGAGGACCTTATTGGCAGGGCTCCTCCGGCGCCAGCAAATCCAAGGGAGAGAGTTTGGGCTGTATCAGGAGTGCCCACCAATGTGGCAAGACACGGACAAGGCGCTTCATAGGTAAACTTCTGGAATCATGCGATGGAAGATTCTTGATAGAAGAGGTACAAACTAACTTGTTGATTCTTGCAGTGCTTGATAGGCAGCGGCAGAGGAAGATCACAAATTGGCCACCCATCATAGCGGCCACATCGCAGCTGCTCCAACACCGCTTGGAAGCGGCACGGAATGCCGGCCCCGAGCAGATTGTGCCTCACGACTTCACCGCTTTCAACAACTACCTCGAGTGGTTCCATCGTAACACGCGTATCGAGTTAGTTAAGCACGCGTATGCCGAGGACATCTTGGACGACCCCATCCAGCTTCGATGAGGTTGGGCAAAGCCGACACGACACTTTTGCTCGCAGAGGGAGATCGACTTCTATTGCTTCCGAGCTGAACTTCGTGGTAATGGATTCTCTCACTAACTAGTACATCATCTAGATTGCCATGTGCTCGCTTAAATTGTGTATGCTATGTTTGTCACGACGGGAGGAGATCCAAAAACCGCCGAGGAGTGCGAGACTATGTGGGACCAGAGCCACAGAGATGAAAAGCTCCGTCTGACCGTTGCGGAATTTCATTAAGGTATGATCACCAACTTTGAATGTACACTACTATGTTCGGTGGCTTTGTAACCATGAGTTCCATGACGTTGCAACACTGCACGAAAGATGCGGCGGTTAGCGAACTTGCTAGGTTGCCGCGAAGGAGAAATCCCTACATCCTCCTCTTCTGAAGAACATGTATGGACTATTTTGTTGCTGTAAAACATGTTCTTACTAATTTCAACTTTTGTAATCTCATGTGTTCATGTTTGTGAAGATTCCTCCTGAGGACGACCTAATCTCGAGTCAAGGCGTACTTCCGAAGCGTACTCTCCAAGCAACGGTCAGCTTACCGCCTGAAGCCAAGGGGCAAGGCTCCAAACCGGTACACTCCGGAAGATTATGTCAACCGAGGAAAGAAGGTTGTCACTGAGGAGGATGACGGGCCGCCGCGGAGATCAGCTATGTCGAGGATGAGGAACGACGAGCCGTTCTCTTCAGACGAGGAGGAGGAGGAGGAGGAGGAGGAGGAGGAGGAGGAGGAGCAGGAGCAGACAGCAGGAGCAGCCAAGGCAGCGGGACGAAGAGGATGGCCGTCCGGAAGCAGCCCACGAGGACGGCACGTCAAGGACGCTACTAGGATGTGCTACGTGTTGTTGTGAACTCTATATTCATAAGTATCGATTTGTGAACCCTATGTCATTTCGAACCATGGTCCGTAATGCTACTTGTTGTTTGAATCTACGTGCTACAATGTGACCTATGAAGTGTTATATGTGTATGTCATGAAATTGCTACTTGTTGTGTCCAATGTTGTACTCGTAACTGTTGGAGTTTGGTAGGATTTTTCAGGTTTTTAACACAAGTCAACGTGTGGCGCCCTCCACAGTGGCGCCACACTGCACTGTGTGGGCCCACGGCATCGGCGCCACACATGCCAACCTATATCAACTATTGGGTCGAAAACATCCAGGGCTCCGACGATAAGTCCTTAGCCGTTTTGGCGATGCTCTTTGTGTGGCGCCCGTGGCATCGGCGCCACACATGCTAGTGTGGCGCCCGTGGCATCGGCGCCACACATCGGGCCTCGCAAAACGACTAAGTCCCGCAGGAATTGTCTCAGCAGCATGTTTTGGGGGATTCCAAGTGCATGTGTGGCGCCGTTGGGAGGGGCGCCACACATGCTGCCACGTCGGACGGGCGCACCAGCTCAGCGTCGATGGGGCCACGTCGGCTGGGTGTGTGGCGCCGGCAGGAGGGGAGCCACATGACCATGTGTGGCGCCCGTGGGAGGGGCGCCAAAGGGTTAGATTGGTGAAATAGTTTCGCCGGAGGGTCAGTCTGTGCTTTTCTTCCACTTTTGGGTTATTTTTGTGTAAATCGCCATTCCGTGCAAATTGCTCGCTCACTGCACACAGCTATGAGATCGATCGTACTACCTTCGTTTCAAAATAAGTGTCTTAGTTTTTTTATATTTAAATGTATCTAGTTGACATAGCGCTTCACAAAGACTATAAAATAAATGTTCTGTTACCTCCGTTCTAAAATATAAGTTACTACATGACACCACTGACCCGGACTTTTGGCTTTCGGGTGCAGACGCACCCTATATACTCTAAAAAATGTAGTAATTTTAAATAAAATCAAAAAAATTCGAATCCTTTTGGGAATCAAAGATAATCAAGTATTGTACTCGTATAAATTTGTTTGGCCAAGAAATATTTCACATTGACTTCAGGCAAGAAAAAAACAAATCTATGACGAATATAGCGAGAATAGTACTTTAATATAGGACCTCTAAGTCTGTTTTTTTCACCCAGGAAACAAGAGAAGTTATTCCATGGTGAATCTTTCGTATACGAGTACAATACATGATCATCTTTGATTCCCAAAAAGATTTGAATTTTTTTGACCTTTTTCTGAATTACTAATTTTTTTTTAATATAGGGTGCGCTTGCTCCCAGGTTCACCCATGCAATTTCCATGACACCACCAACTATAATAGCACCCCATCTAAAAAAAAACTATAATAGCACCCACCATAACAACACCCGCTATGATTCTAGAATAACTTATATATTTAGAACGAAGGTAATACTATATTACCATACCACTCTATGACAGCGCCCACTACGAAGTTAGAAACAGGGTTTATTAGTATAAGCATGGAAGAGAGTTAGAATGTAAGTGCATGGGACTTCTCAAAGAGAAAGATCTGATCTCATATGTGAGACTCCTAGGGCATAATATTGAATTCCATAGAAATTTGTCGACTCCAATCCTATGATCCAAAAGAATACCATACGAAAAAATTCTAAGGTCCCTCCAAAGTTTGTATGGATTCCACTCAATCTAAAGCGGCACGATTATATTCCTTGTGGATCGGAGGTAGTAATTCTAGCAGTCCCTAAACAAAAGAGGAAGAAAAAAAGCAAAAAAGATGTACATGTGAAAAGGTCCTAAGAGCATCCCCACTCGTTGGCGCTCCCCACGCCCAAATCCGGCGAAATTTTCGTCCGGATTGGAGGAAGATTTGGCGTGGGTAGGAGTAGTTTCCCAGCCGCGTGCCCAGGCAAAGACGACGATGCAAATTTGAAAAACGGAAACTTGACAAACTACGGCTAAAAACGGGCGAATATAGACTAAATTTAATGATATTTACTATATAACGGGCGGAGTTCATACATAGAGGCCGAATTCGACTATATTTCGAATTCGGCTAGGGGAATTCAACTGCTAATTTTAAAACACGACGCTCTACATGCCGAAATGGCGGTAGAACACCGTGTAGTCGCCGCCGTCGTCGGCCGGAGCCGTCGTCGCCGACCGCGGCGGCGCGGCCCGGCTCGCTGCTGCCCTGGCCGGCGTCTCCCCACCGGCCGCTGGTGCGAGGCGGGGATGGCTTGTACCATTCGTCGTCCGAGGCCTCGAGGTCGACGAAGGGGACGGCGACGCCGGATGGAGGTGTCGCAGGACGGCGGTAGCGCGCGACGTCGTCCGGCGGCGGCTGGAGCGGCGGCGCGGGCGGTGAGTTGGTGTGCGGCGGCCAGGTCCATCGCCCGCCGCCGCCGCTCCGCCTCCTCGCGCTCCCGGGCCGCGCCTCGACCACTCCGGGCGGCGTCCTCGGGGAGGGCGTTGTCGGCGGGCACCAGGTCCTTGAGCGACCTGGCGATCGCCTCCGCCACGGCGGCGTCCTCCGCGTGCTTCGCCTCCTCCTCGGCGAGCCTGTTTGCGGCGGCGTTGGTGGAGGCCGCGGAGTCTTCCTTCTTCGCCGCCTTCCTCTTCCGCCCACGCTGCGGGGAGGAGGGTTGGTCGCGGATGACGAGGGCGCCGCTGCTGCGCCCTCTGGTCGGCGGCGGAGACGCCGACTCCTTCTTGACGCGCGCCGGCGGCCGACGGAGACGTCGCCTCCTTCTTCACCGGCGCCAAGGATGGCCTCGGCGCCGATCCGGAAGACGACGAGCTGGCAGCCATGCGCCGTGGCTGCCAGACGTTTCCTCGGCGGCGGCTCGCCGATGCCCTCGATGCAGGGGGCATCGTCAGCACTGGGAAGTTTCCACCCTCGATGTGCACGAGGACGTTCGCCAGCGTCCTTTCCGGCGCGCTCCACCAACGTCGGCGGCCCGCGGCGTTGTTGCCCGGAGGCGGAGGCGGCGGGCCGTCGTAGTCCGCCAGCTCCCGCTCCCACCGCCGGAGGAAGTAGGAGTTCCACCGCGTGTAGTTGTCGGGGTGGTGGCGCGGGTCGGCGCGCTCCTCGTCCGTCATAGTCATCCGCGCCTCCTCGATGGCGACGTCGAGGGCGTGGCCCCGAGGCGGCGGCGGGATTGGTACGCCGCCACGACTCTAGCCGCCACCCGCCGCCGGGAGGCCTCGTGTCCGGCGGGCGGGGGTACCCCGCCCGGCGGAGGAGGTCCCCTCCCACGCGTGGAGCGAGCGGCGGGGGAAGCCATTGTTGGCTGCGCCGTCGTCGTCGGAGAACGCCATCGGGAAAGTGGACGGAGAGTGGAGGGAGATGAGAGCAGGGGTACGCGTCGCGGCGAGCGGAGCGGCCTATATAGGCGCGGCTGGCGCGGGGGATTAATGCCGCGTGGAATGCGACGCGTCCGCGGCGAGCTGACCGGTGGCAGCCTTTACTGCGCGCGGAAGACGATGCGTGCGCGGAAGACGATTCGCGTGTCGCTGACCGGTCGGGGGCCACCTCCGCGGCGAAGACGAAACGAAAGCGCGGGAGAGATTTCTCACCGTTTCGCCGCGCTTTCGCTTCGTCCGGAGTCCCCGAGCGCTCCCCGGTAGGCCGGGGTTGGCGTGGGCTCGCCGGATGGATGAAAGCCCAAATCCGGGGGAAAACGAGGAACCGGGGGCGCGGCTGGGCCATTTTTCGCCTTCCGGATGTAAAAATGGCTCGCCGGAGGCCTGTTCGGGGGGACGAGTGGAGATGCTACTACCTCTGTCTATAAATGGATGTCTGAGATTTGTTTAAATTTGAATGTATCGAGACGCTATTTTGTGTCTAGATACATCCCGATTTAAACAAATTTAGACATCTACCACATCGATTCCAGCCGATTTGTTGACCTAGTTTAAGGTTGATGTGCACGGCCTTGCAATGAAAACATTCCGGAGCAAGCTGTTGGGGAGAACCTTCGGGGGGTGTCAAGGGTCAGCCGGGCCGTGGCGCAACTCCAGCATGGTTTTCTAAGGATCCGCTAGAGTTGCTCTTGCGTGCTGCAAACTGTGGCTATACACATATTACAACCTTGTGTTATGTGACATGGCACATTCCGAAGGATTAAAAGGATAGAAAATTCTAGTATGCGTATCTTAAACTCTGCTGACAAATCTAGTATCCACGGTCCTACTTAGCTCTCCGCAATCATTAAGCCATTTGGAGCAACGCGCAGTGTCACGATCAAATAATCAAACTTGAGGCCCCATGTTAAAAATTCAATATATTCAAAGATAAATATCTTAATCCTCTCTAGATACGATGTATTCAGATATATTTTAGTAGTAGATTCTCCATCCGTCCCATGAAACTTATTTGAGGTTCGTCAAATTTTAAATGTATCTACATAATACTTCCTCCGTCTATAGAAATATCTGAGATTTGTCTAAATCTGAATGTATCTAGACACTAAATAACGTTTGTATACACCAAAATTTAGACGACTACAGAGGTAGTATTTAATGCTAGATATATTCGAAATTAAACAAATTTTAGGCTACTTTTGTGAAACGGAGGAAATACATTGGTATCTAGAGAAGAAAAACTTGAGACTGTTATATTCGGAGGAAAGGAATACGTGCCCCCATGCGTGTTGAGTTACTAGTGGAGCGATCCATTCGTGAGCATAGCCGCATAGGCAGTCTTGTCTAACAAAACAGTGGTCGCGGTGTCTCGCAGCGTCTCTCGTGCTGTGCAAATCTCTCGCTAGACACAACCACGAATCGATGACACTGTGAGATGTTTCGTCATACTGTAGTCGTGCCACGCACTGACGCACGCCGAGGAACTATGCCGCACGGGGGACCTCCTAAAACCAGTAATCAAAGATGACAGTAACACGGACTGTGCCCGATCGCGACCTCAACTGTTGGTCTCTACGTGGAATGCTGATCTCATTCGTGCTAGCTGACTCCCCTGGACGGCTGAACACGCCGCCGTCTCCCCCTCTGAGGCCGGCGACTAGGCCAATACAAAATTCATGGCTCTCTCCCCGGCGCCGTGGCACGCACTGCCTCAGCTCAGTCCCGCCGCTCCGAGCTCCGACAGACCGCCGCCGTGCCGTAACAGTCGGGCGCTCAACGGACACGTCGGACGTTGGGTCGGCAATGATGGGTGCTGGTATCAGCGTACGCCGGCACGCCGCTATCTGGTCCACCAACCTGCAATTCTTAATTAGCGCAGCCGATTTTCATGTCCGTATCCGCTAATCTATCATCCGGGACCCCATCCAGATGCCCATTTAACCAAGTTATTTGGTGGGTACAGTACACGAGAGGACAAATTTTGGAGTAATCGATCTTAGCGCTAGATATGAGCAACACACGAACGACGGCCGGCGAAGATTCAAAACGGAAGCCACGGCGAGGTTGCAAGGAGATGGAGCTGGTAATCAGGCTTAGCGCTACATATTATGAGCAACAGACGAACCTCTCCTTCTCCAGTTTCCAAACTCAGCCAGCCAAACTGTTAGCACCTCTTTTCGGCCTCTTATCCATAACTGTTAAAACTGAAGGAGCTATATGAATTAGTCAGATACATGGCAACTTCAGTTGTTCGTCTGATCCATCACAACTTTGATCTCAAGCTGGATCTATGTTCATTTTAGTCGCAAGATGAATTCATAGTCATTTTTCACTAGGTGGATCCGTGGTTACCATTGTTACTTAGTCAAATTCATGGCTACCTCTGTGCATAAACAAATCCATGACAGATCGGTCAACTTATGCTCGTGGAGGATGAAGCCCAAATTCTCTGGGTCTAAGGCGCAAATTTTGCTAACTTGGTTCGGGTGGAAGTTGGAGACACACGAATGCCATTGTATAAAAAAGTTAGTCCAAATATCCTCAGGATGATCTCATATAAAAAAAATGGTCAACACAAAAGTTATTCGTATAGTTGAACGTACAACTTTATTTTTAAAGTCATCTGAATCCAACTTACGGTGCGTCCGCAGAGACCTAATAAGATCCGGCTAACTTTCTGCATGATGGATTAGACGTGAAGTTGAAGATGTGCTTGCAGATGTATTAAGACGGTCCTGGATGAGATCATGCTCAACACATAAGTTGTTTGTATCATCAAGATGTACAACTTTGCTTTTGGAATCATCTAGATCCGACATATCTTGACGCATCTGGAGCCGCAGAACCTTCATCTTGACGCATATGGAGTCGCATAACCTTCTTTGAAGGGTAGTAGAATACCATGTGGGCATGCATGTCGAGTATCTTCTAGGTAGAACTTAACATCTAGGCAGGCTATAAGAATTAAAATAATATTGTTTTGCTTAGGTGGATGAGAGAGAAGTGGAGAGAAGAGAGATGGGCTCTCATGCAAGAGCCATCTCTTGCACGTGCTCCTAAGCACTTTATGTGTATGTGTGGTGGACCTTTTATACATAAAGTTATCAATCCTTAAAACCAACTATTATGATAAGTAAGTCTATGTTCAACTATAGCTTAACGCTTACAACAGGCATCCGTACTGCACTGTTAGAATTGCTCTTAGGGCTGGAGCTACTCTGACACTAGACTCATCGCGCAATCTAGATGTAAAGAAGTCAATGATGCTGCAATCCAGCCAAAATTTATGAGCCTGATGATATAGTAGTACCAGCGTGCGTGCTCCTCTCCTATGTCGGTAGGCTGACACGTATAGGCGTGGGCGCATACACGAACACGAGAGTGACAGGAAAACACCAGGGTGGTGGCGGTACTCGAGACGTGAGAAGGCTTAACCGCCGGCGCCGTAGATCCCACTGCGTGAATGAATGCGGCCCAAGCAATAACTAGGGTGACTGTATTCCGCATGTGTACACCAGGCGGGGTGCGTGCGTATGGCAGTAGCTGCTGTTACGTGCGCGAGTACTGCCGTTGTACGTGTATACGTACACACTGAGTGGCAGTCGATTAACTGCAGGGCAGGGGTGCCGAGGTACGCGTTGCGCCAAACCAGCCAAGCGTGCTCAGCGCTAGCTTGCGCACGTACGCCGGAGCTGGCCAGAGCTGCCACGCACCGGCCGACGGGCCGGCGCGCCACGCGACAGCGTACCACCCGTTCCCGCCGCGCGGCGCCGTCCGCGCGTGGGCGACCACACCGGTCGACGATCGACGAGACCACGCACACAGCCACCACGCGTCCTGCGCCGGGTACACGGCCCCTAGCGGCTAGCTCCCCACCCCTCCGACCATGCCTTTCGCGGCGGCCGATGCACCGTCGAGGCCGGCCATGCCGCCGACGCGACGGACGGGACGCCACGGCACGGAGGCTAGGCGAGGCCGCGCGGCGCCAAGCGGCGGACAGAAAGACGACGGCGAAGAAAGCAGCGGATTCCCGTCGACCGCGACGCGAGGCGCTGTCGCAGACGCATCTCATCTTTCTTTCTCGAACGGAAACATGCTCGGGCGTGCAGATCAAATCGGCCGGGAAAGCGCCGCCGCGGATCAGCCTTTCTCAGTCCCGTTCCAGTTTTCCCCGAATTCCACGACGCACCACTCAACGTGGCGCTAAAGCTGCCGCTCCGACACAGCCGTCTTTTCACCTAGGACGTCGCTGTTCCATTCCGTCCAGGCCAATCGAATGCACGATATGCAAAGTGCAGAAGTAAAAGAAATGCTAAAAGACCGGAGTGTTCTAAGGGCATTTCCAATTGGGTGAGCCGAAAATGCATCTGATACCACCTCTAGCGGGAACGAGCTTGCCTGCGTCCTTAATATGCTCCCATCCGTGCGCCCCTTCTTCCGTTTTAACATCAGAACGGCTTTCAATTGTTTCCTTCACCGAAGAACTTTTTCCGGCCGAAAATAGAGTGCAAAGAGCTCATATTTCCTTGTCTTCCGTAATACTCGTGTCTTGTGTATGTTATGTTCTCCGTTCTCTCTCGGTCCCCTTCACACAGCCGACCTCGACGGGAGCGAGAGCAGCAGACCAGCAGCCCGCCACCGATGGCCCAATCCCCATCGATCTGCCCCTTCCCCTCCTCCTCCCGTAGGCTCTCATCCGGCCGTTGCCCGGTGGATGATATGAGAGCTAGATGGCAGGCAGTACAGCCGTGCTAGTCGTCGGTTAAGAATCGAGGAGCAAGAACTCCCCAAAAGAACATGCTGGTGTATGCCAAAGCCACGATGCGAATCGTGTGTGACACTGCTTTCCTAGTGAAGTAATCATTCGATACAAAGGATAACTTAGACCTGCAAATTTCTCACACTGAATCCTCGATATGAAAATTTTGATGTCGATATTGTTGTATTGTGATCCAAATTCATTATAAAGGGAGTCTAACTTCTGATGAGCGGAGCGAGGCCCGGGACGCTTGCGAAGGGGGGGTGCGGGGGCGGGAGCCCCCCCCCCCCCCCCGCGGTACGGATCGATGCCACCGTCTATAAATACCTCTTGTAAGCCGTCGGCTAGGGTTTATCATATTATAAGATATTCCACGGTGTTTGTAAACACTCTCCGATATAGTGAAGTTTTGCTGGCTGGCGCCCGTGATTTTTTTCCTTCTGTGTTGGAAGGGGTTTTCCACGTTAAAATCTTGTGTCCCCTGCGTTTGTTCCTTTATTGTTCTTCGTTATTTGCTTGTCGCGTTTCTAACAGGTGGCATAAGAGCCCAGGTTTCAACCTAGGGTTTGCGATATGTCTTCCTTGAAGTTTGATCTACCGCAGATGGATTACACCACGAGATTTTCTCTGTGGCAAGTGAAGATGAGGGCGATCCTTACCCAATCTTCTGATCTGGATGAAGCTCTTGATGGATTTGGCAAGAAAGATGCCAAGACCTGGACCGACGAAGAAAAGAGGAAAGACCGTAAGGCGTTTTCCTTAATTCAGCTTCATCTATCCAACAATATCTTGCAGGAAGTGATGTCTCGAGAAATCAGCAATGCGCTCGTGGTTGAAACCGGAATCGATCTCGCATGTCTAAAGATCTAACCGAGAAGATGCACATGAAGATGAAGTTGTTCTCGCACAAGCTGCAAAAAGGTGCGTCAATGATGAATCACCTATCGATCTTTAGAGAGATCGTTTCTGATTTGCTGTCCATGGAGGTAAATTATGACGATGAGGATCTCGCTCTTATACTGTTAGTCTTATTACCTAATTCTTTGGCTAATTTTTGAGACACCTTGTTATACAGTCGTGATGAACTAACCCTTGCCGAAGTTTATGAGGCCCTCCAGCAGAGGGAAAAGATGAAATCTATGGTGCAGGCAGAGGGTTCGTCATCTAAGGCAGAAGCACTGCAGGTTCGAGGCAGGACCAAGAACAGAAATAACAACTACAACAACTAAGAGCAAGACCGACATAGGTCGCTCAAAGTCCAAGGGACGAGATGGTAAGTTCTGCAAGTATTGTAAGAAAACTAGCCACAATATTGATGATTGCTGGAAGTTGCAGAACAAAGAGAAAAGAAACGGTACTTACCAACCGAAAAACAAATCCGAGGGTGATGGTAAGGCTGCTCGTTGTTTCCAAGTGATAATTCGATGGCGATTGCCTAGTTGTGTTTTCTCGGTTGTGTTTCTGGTAATGATGAGTGGATCCTTGATTCTGCATGTTCGTTTCATATTTGTTGTAACAAATACTGGTTCAGTTCTTATGAGTTTGTGCAGAGTGGAGATGGTGTGCGTATGTTAGATAACAACCCATGTGAGATCGTGGGCATTGGCTCCGTTCAGTTCAAGATGCATGATGGCATTCTCGCGGAGTTCTGAAGGTATCAAAAGGTTCTCTCGTTCACATGATAGTTGATATGAATTCTGCAAAGTTATATGTTCTTAGAGGTAGCACTTTGTGTGGTATTGTTGCTGCTGTTATTCCTGATGAGCATGATAAAACTAATCTGTGGCATATGCGTCTTGGACATATGAGTGAACATGGCATGGCAGAATTACACAGGAGAGATCTACTAGATGGCTGCAATTTGAGTAAGTTTGAGTTCTGTGAGAACTGCATTTTTGGTAAGCATAAAAGAGTTAAATTCAATGCTTCCGTTCATACCACCAAAGGGATTTTAGATTATGTGCATCCTGATGTGTGGGGACATTCCCGCAAGACTTCTCTTGGTGGTGCAAATTACATGCTTACTATCATAGATGATTACTCCAAAAAAGTGTGGCCGTTCTTATGATGCAATGCACATCCCTTTCTAAATTCTACCCCGCAATTGTCTGAAATCCTGGGATGTTACAACCTTTCCCCCTTAATGAAAACTTCGTCCCGAAGTTGGGGTTAATGTACCTGAATAGCTCTGGGTATGCCTTCATCAGGTCTTCTTCTTTTTCCCAAGTGGCTTCTCTCTCGGGATGGTGTTTCCATTGTATTTTGCAATGCTTTATTGCTCTGTTTCGAAGTTGTTTCCAATTTTCTTCCAGAATCTTGGCCGGTCTTTCAACATATGTTAGATCTGACTGGAGATCTAACTCTTCATGTGATACAGGTTCATCGGGTGCTTTCAGACATTGTCGAAGCTGTGAAACATGGAAGATATTGTGGACTAATGCCAATCTCTCGGGTAATTCCAATTCAAATGCTAACCCTCGATTCTGGCTTAAGATCTTGAAAGGTCCAATATATCTCGGGCTCAACTTTCCTTTAACTCCGAAGCGTTGCAATCCTTTCATTGGACTTACCTTCAGGTATACCATATCTCCTACTTTTGGGTGCCATGCCCTTCTCTTTTGATCCGCATACGTCTTTTGTCGGCTCTGAGCTATCTTGAGCCTATCTCTGATGACATCTATTACCTGTTGTTTCTCTTTGATGTAGTCAGGGTTAAATTCCTTGCTTGATCCTGGTTCATACCAGCAGATGGGTGATCTACACTTCCTTCCATACATGGCTTCAAATGGTGCCATCTTGATGCTACTCTGATAACTGTTGTTATATAAGAATTCTGCCAAAGGCAGATGTTCTTCCCATGATCCTCCGAAGTCTAATGCGCAAGCTCGTAACATATCTTCAAGAATTTGATTGGTTTTTTTGGTTTGTCCTCCGGTTTGAGGGTGATATGTTGTGCTATAATCTAACTTGGATCCTAGAGCTTCATGTAGCTATTTCCAAAAGGCAGACGTGAACACAGATCCTCGATCTGATACTATTCTGTTTGGAACTCCATGTTTGCTCACGATCTCCTTGATATATATGTCAATAAGTTTCTCTCCTTTATCCATTTGATTTACTGCTATAAAATGGGCACTCTTAGTCAATCGATCGACTATTACCCAGATCATATCCTTCTTCTTGTTGGTCATGGGTAATCCTGTGATAAAATCTATTCCAATCTCTTCCCATTTCCGTTCTGGAATCTTGAGTGGTTGCAAAGGACCGGCAGGACTCTGATGTTCTGGTTTTACTCGTTGACAAGTATGACACTCCGACACATACTTGGCAATTTCTCTTTTCATATTGTTCCACCAGAACAACTCTTTCAAATCCATGTACATCTTTGTACTACCAGGGTGGATTGAGTATGGTGTTTCATGTGCTTCTCGAAGTATCAATTCCTTGATTTCAGCGACATCTGGTACACAAATCCTTTTCTGAAACCATAAGGATCCAGATTTTCTTATGTTGAATTCTGATGGTCTTCCTTCATCTATTCTTCGTATTTCCTCCGTAATGAATGAGTCATCCAGTTGACTCATCATGATCTCGTTCTTGAGGTTCATATCTAACTCTCCCGCATTTTGTAATGCAGACAGTCCTTCATGAGCTTTTTTCTCCCAAAGTTTGATCTGTGCTCGGCTGATTTCTTTCTTCAACTCCATTGGAAGTTCTTGTTCCACTCCCCCGATACTCTTTCGGCTTAAAGCATCGGCTACTACATTTGCTTTTCCAGGAGTATAATTGATAGTCAGATCATAGTCCTTAATCAATTCTAGCCATCTTTTCTGTCTCATATTCAATTCCTTTTGAGTAAAGAAATAGTTGAAATCTAAAACCTGAAAAAAGTCATATTTCCTTTCGATTTTTGGGAATCTAAAATTTCTTAGGGCGTTAAAATCGGATGTAAAATTTTGTGTAGATACATTTTCATATAAAAAATATTTTCATCGGAGGTCATATGCAACCAGAAATCCCGTTTTACCGATACATAACGTAATTTTGCAAAAAAAAAGTCGAAATTCATGTTTGTTAATTGCTCTTGCAACTAGATGAAATAACACATGGACATCTCAAAGGATTTTATTTTTTGAATTTCTATCTATTTCTTTCATTTTAAAAAAACCGAAAAGGCGATCCAAGGGGTGGGAATTTTGGGAAGAAGTTACAAGTGGCGCACCACATATAGGTGTGCCACTTGTATTTGAGGTAGCAGTGGCGCACCTATATGTGGTGCGCCACTGGAACCCTAAACCTATCTATAACGACAGCCCCACACTTACCAGCGGCGCATCCCTTCTTGGTGCGCCATCGCTATGTGAGATAATATTGACGCACAAAGAAGGGGTGCACCAGTGGTATGTCTAGGGGAGGGGTCGCTTAGCAAGTGCACCACTTCTAACAAACCTATCAGTGGAGCACCATTTTTTGGTGCGCCACTGCTATATAGTAGTGGCGCACGAGTAAAGTGGTGCGCCGCTGCTAGCATTGGCTAGGCCTTTTTCTAGCAGTGAGGGTTGCGCTCGGGCAGTCGAGGGGTTGCCCATCAAATCGAAGCGGACCAGATGATAGAGCATCGAGCGGCTCGTGGAACGCGACCGTTAGCGGTGGCCGGGGCGGAGGGAACCAACCGAAGGAGGGCGGCAACACTGATGCAACACGTGAGTCGCGAGAGCAGAGAGGGGTTTAGGGTTCGTCAACGCGTGTGCGAGTAAGTGAGGCCGGTGGGCCGATTCGGTCGGGCTAGTTCGACCTAACCAGGGTCCTAGGTTGTTGGTCCGACCAGTGGGTCCAAGGGGCATTTCACTCTTTTCAAAAAATCCATAAATCCAATAAATTTCCTGAAATAAAAAATAGAAAAGGTAGTAAAAGCATTTTTTTCTGAATTATAATTTAATTCCTTAAATTTTTTATGAATAATTTTCAAAATCACAAATTTCTTAAATAAAATAATTCTAAGAATTAAATAAAATATTATTTTAAATAATAAAAAAATGAGGAATAATTTAGGAACAATCGTAAAGGTAAATTTTAAATTAAAATTCTATTTTCGTATTAATAATTTGAGAGAAAATTATTAAAAATATTTTATTACTTATTTAAAAAGAATCTTAGAAAATCCCTATATTATAATTATTAATCATTTTAAAGTTTAAATCAAATATTTATTCTTTAAATAATTTAAATTGTGATATCAACTTAAATTTAAGAATTTAAGCCACAATAATCACATAGGACGGGGGGAGAGGGGGCAATAACACTAAATCCACTAACGCATGCATCATTTGGATCTTTAAATATTGTCCTTCCCTGGCAACGATGCTACTTTTCAGAACCCGAGGTCCTGGACCAGTCCGATACATTCAACTGCTTTACATGTTCATTTTACTTGCAAAGTAATAACTTATCACTCCTCCCGCATATCAACGGATTTGATAGGGCTAGTTCGACACATAAGCTCAATAGTGACTCTGGGTTTTTTTACATATCACACGTGTATCAATATTTTCGATTAATACAGTTATATTAAAATATATTATGAACTAATAAGATATAATAATAAATGCTCTTTATTATTTACCTCTACAACACTATCTCCAACAGTTAATTAGGATGGCCTGAATATCCATGGGTCGAGCCCGATTTCGATCTCCGAGCGAAAATGAAACGAAAATCAATCAGCAAGGAAACAGGCAAGATATATTAATATTTCGGAAGTGTGCACTACTATAGCATGTGCATCTCACACTCTGGTGACAAATCTAGTATCTAGGGTCCTACTTTGTTCTCCGGAATCATTAAGCCATTTGGAGCAACCCGCCAGTGTCACGATAAATCATCAATTAGAGGCCCGCCTTGTAAATTTAGTATTCTACTACGAGCCATGAGTGTCCCACCAATAGTGAAGTAATCCATCGGTGAGCATAGGCCAAGCTTGTTTGCGAGTGCATGAAGCAGCTTCATAAACAGATAAACTGTGTGATATCTAGCCATGCACTGTGTGCCACGTTTGCTGAAGAAACACTGCATGCCGCACGGGGGACCTCCTAAACCGTAATCAAAGATTGACAGTAACACGAACTAAACCCGACCGCGACTGAACAATTCGTCCCTACGTGGAATGCTAACTTCATTCGTGCTACTTCTATCTTCTCCTCGACAGTCGACACGCCGTTTTCCGCCGCTCAGCTCGTGCTCGTTCGTCCGGCCGATGCCGGCAGCTAGAGCTAGGCCAGCACAAAATCCACGGCTGCCGTCCCGTCTCGGTGCCTGAGCACCGTGGCACGCACTACCTCAGTCCCGCCGCTCCGAGTTCCGACAGACCGCCGCCGTGCCGTAACCATCGGGTGCTCGCGTACCCGCTCCACGAGACCACGACGACCGGCGACTGCACACGGTCACACGGACACGTCGGACGCTGGCCCGGCAATGATAGGTGCTGGTATCAGCGTACGCCGGCACGCCGCTATCTGGTCCAACAACCTGCAATATGTTAATCGCGCAGACGATTTCCCTGTCCGTATCCGTTAATCCGCCACCAGGACCATTGAGATGCCCATTTAGGGCATGTTTGGTTCTCAGCCACACTTTGCCAAGCCAAAGTTTGGCAATTTGGTATGTGTTTGGTTCTTGCCACACTTTGGAGTTGCCACACTTCACTATCCATATGGCCCACTTGCCATAGAGTAAATTTTTTGCCAACTTTTGCCACACTTTGTGGCTTCCAAAATCCTAGCCACACATTTGTGGCTGCCACACTTGCCAAAATTAGGCTTGGCAAAGTGTGGCTGGGAACCAAACAGGCCCTTAAGCAAGTTATTTGGCGGGGTCAGGCTGGATCCAGTACACGAGAGGACAAATTTTGGAGTAATCAGGTTCTGTTTCTATCATCAGGGCACAACAGCCCAGCGTATTTTAGACATGATTTGTATCCATTTAAATCGGACCGAAGATATGAAAATTGTCAGTTTGAGTTGTGTCTAGGACATGAAAATGGTCAGTTTTAGTTGATTGTTTGTTTTGGTCGGGGCTGCACAGCGGCCCAACGTTTTTTTTCCAATAATAGTTTATATAAATAGAAAGTAATTTACATGGGCACCCTAGTTAGGGTACGAGTCACCGGCGGCGCGACCGGCCAGCGAGGAGTTCCTCAGCTGCGTGGCAAGGCCGTGCCACTCTCCGAGCTCATCGAGGTTGTTCCGGACAATTGCTCTGACCCAGCTTACCACCGCATGTTATAGTATGCAAGTAATTGATATAAAACTTGTGAAAGTACTTATTCACAAATATTACATTCTTTAGAGTTATACAATGGAAACATTGTGGGTATAAATATTACACACTTATATTTTACAAGCCAAAAATATAGAAACTGTTTTATATCCTCATAGGTCGAGTGATTCTTATCTTTGTTCCAATTCAATACAATCTACAAAGGTGTGTTAATTTTCTCATAAGAGATTCTTATCTTTACTACCATCCGGGCGTACTTTCCCGTCCACACTTACTTGGTGTGAGACCCAGAATATGATCTAAGCCAATCATTCTCCTTCTGAGTGATCCCGCATAACCACCATTTTGTACCCTCACAATCACGTGGACCAGCCTTCAGTCTTGATGAAAGTGCACGGAGCCCCCATGTGTGGTTTTGGTAATTGATGACAATCTCTATGGACTAATGTTTGCATTGAGTTATATTTGTAGGAGTTGTCCATAAGCAATACTTGAACCATATGTTGGCTTCAAGTTTTAAGGAGAAATTGATGAAAAATATCAAGTGTCAAGTATATCTTGAAGATGAAGATGAAGTGAGCTCTCAAGTTTAACTTCAAGACATCAATATGATGAAAAATGAAAAAATGAAGTGCAAGTTCAAGATGAGCCATCTCGAAGAGATCATTTGCTTGAAGCTTGACATCCATATGGTGATCATGGATGTGTGAAGATGCGCCGAAGAAGAAGCTCTCCCGTGGTAGATTATGGGGGAGCAATCCACAAGACTTCGTCATGCAAGCACTATCAAGAAAGGCGTTCCATCTTGTTACGGTCAAGATCGTCATCATCGAGCTCAAGAGGAAGGCACAAGGTTAAGGTTTTCTCTTGATATGGTTTCTTTCTTATCGGTATCATGGTGTAGTTGGAGACCGTTTTATAGTTTAGTTGTCGTACTATCAAGAGGGCTCTCGAGTGAGTAACTCGATCGTATCCTTCGAAGAGCTCAAACCTTTGAATCCTTGCATCATTTTTCTTGGTTGTTATTTTGATCTTATCCATGTGATGTTTAAGAGCTTGTGCTTATTCTCATGAAAAGCTCTAGTTCATCGAGAATGGTTTTTTGACGGGAAACTTGTTGCATTTTCGAGGTTGGAGGTTTTACCGGTTTGTCTTTTATAGATAGGTCAAACTTTTTATCATTTTTTCTATCCTACTGATGCGTGTAGTTGACACGTCCGTTGGGAACCCCAAGAGGAAGGTGTGATGCGCACAGCGGCAAGTTTCCCTCAGTAAGAAACCAAGGTTTAATCGAACCAGTAGGAGTCAAGAAGCACGTTGAAGATTGATGGCGGCGAGATGTAGTGCGGCGCAACACCAGAGATTCCGGCGCCAACGTGGAACCTGCACAACACAACCAAAGTACTTTGCCCCAACGAAACAGTGAGGTTGTCAATCTCACCGGCTTGCTGTAACAAAGGATTAACCGTATTGTGTGGAAGATGATTGTTTGCGAGAGAAACAAGTAAAACAAGTATTGCGGCAGATTTGTATTTCAGTATTAAAGAATGGACCGGGGTCCACAGTTCACTAGAGGTGTCTCTCCCATAAGATAAAAGCATGTTGGGTGAACAAATTACAGTCGGGCAATTGACAAATAGAGAGGGCATAACAATGCACATACATGACATGATAAGTATAGTGAGATTTAATTGGGCATTACGACAAAGTACATAGACCGCCATCCAACCGCATCTATGCCTAAAAAGTCCACCTTCGAGGTTATCATCCGAACCCCTCCGAGTATTAAGTTGCAAAGCAACGAGACAATTGCATTAAGTATGGTGCGTAATGTAATCAACAACTACATCCTCGGACATAGCGCCAATGTTTTATCCCTAGTGGCAACATCACAACACAACCTTAGAACTTTCTCACACTCGTCCCGGTGTCAATGCGAGGCATGAACCCACTATCGAGCATAAGTACTCCCTCTTGGAGTTAAAAGTAAAAACTTGGCCATAGCCTCTACTAGAAACGGAGAGCATGCAAGATCATAAACAACACATGTGTAATAACTTGATAATTAACATGACATGGTATTCTCTATCCATCGGATCCCGACAAACACAACATATAGAATTACAGATAGATGATCTTGATCATGTTAGGCAGCTCACAAGATCCAACAATGAAGCACAATGAGGAGAAGACAACCATCTAGCTACTGCTATGGACCCATAGTCCAGGGGTGAACTACTCACTCATCACTCCGGAGGCGACCATGGCGGTGTAGAGTCCTCCGGGAGATGAATCCCCTCTCCCGGCAGGGTGCCGGAGGAGATCTCCGGAATCCCCGAGATGGGATCGGCGGCGGCGGCGTCTCGGTAAGGTTTTCCGTATCGTGGTTTTTCGCATCGGGGTTTCGCGACGGAGGCTTTAAGTAGGCGGAAGGGCGCGAGTCGGGGGCCGGACGAGGGGGCCACACCATAGGGCGGCGCGGGCCCCCGGGCCGCGCCGCCTGTGGTGTCGCCACCTCGTGGCCCCACTTCGAATGTTCTCCGGTCTTCGGAAGCTCCGTGGAAAAATAGGCACACTGGGTTTTCGTTTCGTCCAATTCCGAGAATATTTCGTTACTAGGATTTACTGAAACCAAAAACAGCAGAAAACGAGAACCGGCACTTCGGCATCTTGTTAATAGGTTAGTTCCGGAAAATGCACGAATATGACATAAAGTGTGCATAAAACATGTAGGTATCATCAATAATATGGCATAGAACATAAGAAATTATCGATACGTCGGAGACGTATCAAGCATCCCCAAGCTTAGTTCTCGCTCGTCCCGAGCAGGTAAAACGATAACAAAGATAATTTCGAAGTGATATGCCATCATAACCTTGATCATACTATTTGTAAACATATGTAGTGGATGCAGCGATCAAAACAATGGTAATGACATGAGTAAACAAGTGAATCATAAAGCAAAGACTTTTCATGAATAGTACTTCAAGACAAGTATTAATAAGTCTTGCATAAGAGTTAACTCATAAAGCAATAAATCAAAGTAAAGGCATTGAAGCAACACAAAGGAAGATTAAGTTTCAGCGGTTGCTTTCAACTTGTAACATGTATATCTCATGGATAATAGTCAACATAGAGTAATATAACAAGTACAATATGCAAGTATGTAGGAATCAATGCACGGTTCACACAAGTGTTTGCTTCTTGAGGTGGAGAGAGATAGGTGAACTAACTCAACATAAAAGTAAAAGGAATGGTCCTTCAAAGAGGAAAGCATCGATTGCTATATTTGTGCTAGAGCTTTTATTTTGAAAACATGAAACAATTTTGTCAACGGTAGTAATAAAGCATATGAGTTATGTACATTATATCTTACAAGTTGCGAGTCTCATGCATAGTATACTAATAGTGCCCGCACCTTGTCCTAATTAACTTGGACTACCGGATCTTTGCAATGCACATGTTTTGACCAAGTGTCACAATGGGGTACCTCCATGTCGCCTGTACAAAGGTCTAAGGAGAAAGCTCGCATTTTGGATTTCTCGCTTTTGATTATTCTCAACTTAGACATCCATACCGGGACAACATGGACAACGGATAATGGACTCCTCTTTAATGCATAAGCATGTGGCAACAATTATTATTCTCATATGAGATTGAGGATATATGTCCAAGCCGAAACTTCCACCATGAATCATGGCTTTAGTTAGCGGCCCAAAGTTCTTCTCTAACAATATGCATGCTCCAACCATGAAGGTGGTAGATCTCTCTTGCTTCGGACAAGACGGACATGCATAGCAACTCACATGATATCCAACAAAGAATAGTTGATGGCGTCCCCGAAACATGGTTATCGCTCAACAAGCAACTTAATAAGAGATAAAGTGCATAAGTACATATTCAATACTACAATAGTTTTTAAGCTATTTGTCCCATGAGCTATATATTGCAAAGGTGAATGATGGAATTTTAAAGGTAGCACTCAAGCAATTTACTTTGGAATGGCGGATAAATACCATGTAGTAGGTAGGTATGGTGGACACAAATGGCATAGTGGTTGGCTCAAGTATTTTGGATGCATGAGAAGTATTCCCTCTCGATACAAGGTTTAGGCTAGCAAGGTTATTTGAAACAAACACAAGGATGAACGGTACAGCAAAACTCACATAAAAGACATATGGTAAACATTATAAGACTCCATACCGTCTTCCTTGTTGTTCAAAACTCAATACTAGATGTTATCTAGACTCTAGAGAAACCAAATATGCAAACCAAATTAGCAAGCTCTAAGTATTTCTTCATTAATGGGTGCAAAGTATATGATGCAAGAGCTTAAACATGAGCACGACAATTGCCAAGTATCAAATTATCCAAGACATTTTAGAGTTACTACATGTAGCATTTTCCAATTCCAACCATATAACAATTTAACGAAGATGAAACTTCGCCATGAATACTATGAGTAGAGCCTAAGGACATATTTGTCCATATGCAACAGCGGAGCGTGTCTCTCTCCCATAAAGTGAATGCTAGGATCCATTTTATTCAAACAAAACAAAAACAAAAACAAACCGACGCTCCAAGCAAAGTACATAAGATGTGACGGAATAAAAATATAGTTTCAGGGGAGGAACCCGATAATGTTGTCGATGAAGAAGGGGATGCCTTGGGCATCCCCAAGCTTAGACGCTTGAGTCTTCTTATAATATGCAGGGGTGAACCACCGGGGCATCCCCAAGCTTAGAGCTTTCACTCTCCTTGATCATATTGCATCATACTCCTCTCTTGATCCTTGAAAACTTCCTCCACACCAAACTCGAAACAACTCATTAGAGGGTTAGTGCATAATAAAAATTCACATGTTCAGAGGTGACACAATCATTCTTAACACTTCTGGACATTGCATAAAGCTACTGGATATTAGTGGATCAAAGAAATTCATCCAACATAGCAAAAGAGGCAATGCGAAATAAAAGACAGAATCTGTCAAAACGGAACAGTCCGTAAAGATGGATTTTATTAGGCCACCAGACTTGCTCAAACGAAAATGCTCAAATTGAATTAAAGTTGCGTACATATCTGAGGATCATGCTCGTAAATTGGCGTAATTTTCTGAGCTACCTACAGGGAGATAGACCCAGATTCGTGACGAGCAAAGAAATCTGGAACTGCGTAGTAATCCAAATCTAGTACTTACTTTTCTATCAAAGACTTTACTTGGCACAACAAAACATAAAACTAAGATAAGGAGAGGTTGCTACAGTAGTAAACAACTTCCAAGACACAAATATAAAACAAAAATACTGTAGTAAAAACATGGGTTGTCTCCCATAAGCGCTTTTCTTTAACGCCTTTCAGCTAGGCGCGAAAGTGTATCTCAAGTAACATCGAGAGATGAAGCATCAACATCATAATTTGTTCTAATAATAAAATCATAAGGTACCTTCATTCTCTTTCTAGGGAAGTGTTCCATACCTTTCTTGAGAGGAAATTGATATTTAATATTACCTTCCTTCATATCAATAGTAGCACCAACGGTTCGAAGAAAAGGTCTTCCCAATATAATGGGGCAAGATGCATTGCATTCAATATCCAAGACAACAAAATCAACGGGGACAAGGTTATTGTTAACCATAATATGAACATTATCAACTTTCCCCAAAGGTTTCTTTTTAGCATTATCAGCGAGATTAACATCCAAATAACGAGTTTTTCAATGGTGGCAAGTCAAGCATATCATAGACTTTTTTAGGCATAACAGAAATACTTGCACCAAGATCACATAAAGCATTACAATCAAAATCTTTGACTCTCATTTTAACGATGGGCTCCCAACCATCCTCTAGCTTTCTAGGAATAGAAGTTTCAAGTTTTAGTTTCTCTTCTCTAGCTTTTATGAGAGCATTTGTAATATGTTTTGTGAAAGCCAAGTTTATAGCGCTAGCATTGGGACTCTTAGCAAGTTTTTGCAAGAACTTTATAACTTCAGAGATGTGGCAATCATCAAAATCTAAATCATTACAATCTAAAGCAATGGGATTATCATCCCCAAGGTTGGAAAAAATTTCAGCAGTTTTATCACAAGCGAGCTTTCGAGCTTTAGCAGCTTCGAGTAATTTTGCGCGCTTTGCACTAGGAGTAGAAGCATTGCCAACACTAATTATTTTACCATTGATAGTAGGAGGTGCAGCAACATATGAATCTTTAGCATTGCTAGTGGTGGTAATAGTCCAAACTTTAGCTACATTTTCCTTTTTAGCTAGTTTTTCATTTTCTTCTCTATCCCACCTAGCACGCAGCTTCAGCCATTAATCTTATATTCTCATTAATTCTAACTTGGATGGCATTTGGTGTAGTAACAATTTTATTTTCAATATCCCTATTAGGCATAACTTTCGATTTCAAAAGATCAACATCAGAGGCAAGACTATCAACTCTAGAAACAAGAATATCAATTTTATTGAGCTTTTCCTCAACAGATTTGTTAAAGGCAGTTTGTGTACTAATAAATTCTTTAAGCATGGCCTCAAGTCCAGGGGGTGTATTCCTATTATTGTTGTAAGAATTCCCATAAGAATTAGCATAACCGTTACCATTATTATAAGGGTATGGCCTATAGTTATTACTAGAATTGTTCCGATAAGCATTGTTGTTGAAATTATTATTTTTAATGAAGTTTACATCAACATGTTCTTCTTGGGCAACCAATGAAGCTAATGGAACATTATTAGGATCAACATTAGTCCTATCATTCGCAAGCATAGACATAATAGCATCAACCTTATCATTCAAGGAAGAGGATTCTTCAACGGAATTTACCTTCTTACCTTGTGGAGCTCTTTCCGTGTGCCATTCAGAGTAATTAACCATCATATTATCAAGGAGCTTTGTTGCTTCACCAAGAGTGATGGACATAAAGGTACCTCCAGCAGCTGAATCCAATAAATTCCGCGAAGAAAAATTTAGTCCCGCATAGAAGGTTTGGATGATCATCCAAGTAGTCGATCCATGGGTTGGGCAATTTTTAACCAGAGATTTCATTCTTTCCCAAGCTTGAGCAACATGTTCATTATCTAATTGTTTAAAATTCATTATGCTACTCCTCAAAGATATAATTTTAGCAGGGGGATAATATCTACCAATAAAAGCATCCTTGCATTTAGTCCAGGAATCAATACTATTCTTAGGGAGAGATAGCAACCAATCTTTAGCTCTTCCTCTTAATGAGAAAGGGAACAATTTTAATTTTATAATGTCACCATCTACATCTTTATATTTTTGCATTTCACATAGTTCAACAAAATTATTGAGATGGGCAGAAGACATCATCGGAACTAACACCGGAAAATTGCTCTCGCATAACAAGATTAAGTAAAGCAGGTTTAATTTCAAAGAATTCTGCTCGTAGTAGCAGGTGGAGCAATAGGTGTGCATAGGAAATCATTATTATTTGTGCTAGTGAAGTCACACAACTTAGTATTTTCAGGGTTGGCCATTTTAGCAGTAGTAAATAAAGCAAACTAGATAAAGTAAATGCAAGTAAACTAATTTTTTTTGTGTTTTTGATATAGAGTGCAAGACAGTAAATAAAGTAAAGCTAGCAACTAATTTTTTTGTGTTTTGATATAAGTGCAGCAAACAAAGTAGTAAATAAAATAAAGCAAGACAAAAACAAAGTAAAGAGATTGAGAAGTGGAGACTCCCCTTGCGGCGTGTCTTGATCTCCCGGCAACGGCGCCGGAAATTTGCTTGATGCGTGTAGTTGACACGTCCGTTGGGAACCCCAAGAGGAAGGTGTGATGCGCACAGCGGCAAGTTTCCCTCGCAAGAAACCAAGGTTTAATCGAACCAGTAGGAGTCAAGAAGCACGTTGAAGATTGATGGCGGCGAGATGTAGTGCGGCGCAACACCGGAGATTCCGGCGCCAACGTGGAACTCGCACAACACAACCAAAGTACTTTGCCCCAACGAAACGAGTGAGGTTGTCAATCTCACCGGCTTGCTCGTAACAAAGGATTAACCGTATTGTGTGGAAGATGATTGTTTGCAGAGAAAACAGTAAAACAAGTATTGGAGCAGATTTGTATTTCAGTATTAAAGAATGGACCGGGGTCCACAGTTCACTAGAGGTGTCTCTCCCATAAGATAAAAGCATGTTGGGTGAACAAATTACAGTCGGGCAATTGACAAATAGAGAGGGCATAACAATGCACATACATGACATGATAAGTATAGTGAGATTTAATTGGGCATTACGACAAAGTACATAGACCGCCATCCAACCGCATCTATGCCTAAAAAGTCCACCTTCAGGTTATCATCCGAACCCCTCCGAGCATTAAGTTGCAAAGCAACGAACAATTGCATTAAGTATGGTGCGTAATGTAATCAACAACTACATCCTCGGACATAGCGCCAATGTTTTATCCCTAGTGGCAACATCACAACACAACCTTAGAACTTTCATCCATCGTCCGGTGTCAATGCGGGCATGAACCCACTATCGAGCATAAGTACTCCCTCTTGGAGTTAAAAGTAAAAACTTGGCCAGAGCCTCTACTAGAAACGGAGAGCATGCAAGATCATAAACAACACATGTGTAATAACTTGATAATTAACATGACATGGTATTCTCTATCCATCGGATCCCGACAAACACAACATATAGAATTACGGATAGATGATCTTGATCATGTTAGGCAGCTCACAAGATCCAACAATGAAGCACAATGAGGAGAAGACAACCATCTAGCTACCGCTATGGACCCATAGTCCGGGGGTGAACTACTCACTCATCACTCCGGAGGCGACCATGGCGGTGTAGAGTCCTCCGGGAGATGAATCCCCTCTCCGGCAGGGTGCCGGAGGAGATCTCCGAATCCCCGAGATGGGATCGGCGGCGGCGGCGTCTCGGCAAGGTTTTCCGTATCGTGGTTTTTCGCATCGTGGGTTTCGCGACGGAGGCTTTAAGTAGGCGGAAGGGCGCAGTCGGGGGCCGGACGAGGGGGCCACACCATAGGCGGCGCGGGCCCCCCGGGCCGCGCCGCCTTGTGGTGTCGCCACCTCGTGGCCCCACTTCGAATGTTCTCCGGTCTTCCGGAAGCTCCGTGGAAAAATAGGCACCGGGTTTTCGTTTCGTCCAATTCCGAGAATATTTCGTTACTAGGATTTCTGAAACCAAAAACAGCAGAAAACGAGAACTGGCACTTCGGCATCTTGTTAATAGGTTAGTTCCAGAAAATGCACGAATATGACATAAAGTGTGCATAAAACATGTAGGTATCATCAATAATATGGCATAGAACATAAGAAATTATCGATACGTCGGAGACGTATCACCTACCTTGTTGTACTATGATGGTTCCCTGCATGATCTTGTAAAGATTGTTACTAGCTTCAAAACCAGCCCAAGATCATCAAAATCGGAGTCCGGATGCTCAAGTTATGCTTATTCTCGTGTTGATGTTTCGCCGATTTTCGGGGAGCGGATAATCCAACCCGGATTCAAAATATCTGGCCAGATATCCGGCCCACTTACTGCAAGCAGTTTTCTTAAGTCCTTAGTCGTTTTTCGGGGGCCGTATTTTTGCAATAATCAAGCCTAAGAGGACCCACACGGTCATATTTCGATGGGACGGGGTATTTAAGACTCCCTTCTTCCTCCTTGAGCAGCTACCTCTTTCCCTTTGTGCTCTCCACCATTGTTGACCTTGAAAGTTTCCCCTTTCCCTCCATTCCTCCTATGGTTCTTGAATCTTCTTGAGGGAAAAGCAAGAGGAGATCTAGATCTATATTTCTACCAATCAAACCCCTCTCTTTGTGAGTGGAATCCTCTAGATCTTGATTTTGGAGTTCTTTGTGAATTTCCTTTGTTCTTCCTCTCTTATTCCCCCAAAATATTTTGTAGCTTTGGTGGAATTTGGGATTGAAGGATTTGCCATTGCATTTGGTGCATTGGTGCGACCTTTCCACGGTGATTCGTGGAAGTGAAAGTGAGGAGCTTGTTCCTCTTGCGTTCTTGGAACCCTATACGACTTTTAGGCCTTTGTGGTTATTTCTTGGGAGCTTCCAATTAAGTTGTGGATGTGTGCCTCAAGCTTTGTGTAACGCTCGGTTTCCACCTCGAAGGAAATCCCTTAGTGGAACCGTGACCTAGGCCTTTGTGGCAAGGGTCACCGGAGAATAAGGTGAGGCCTTCGTGGCGCTCGGTGTGTGGTGTGGCTACCACGCATCTTTGGGTGAGGCCTTTGTGGCGTTGGTGTGCATCAAGAAACCACACCTCAAGGTGAGGCCTCTTGTGGTGTTCGGGAGCACTAAGCCACCGCACCTCTCCAACGGAGATTAGTAATCACAAAAGTGTGAACCTAATATTTCTGTCCAAGGGTTCCATGGTATCTCCTACCATGGAACCTAATATTTCTCGTGTTCACAAGGAAGAGGATGAGTATGAAGAAGAGGATTGGGTTGCCTCTCTTCTGGATAAGGGTAAGCTCGTCTATAGTATTCTTTGCAAAGATAAAATTACTTGCTCTCACTTCTTTGAAACCTTGACTATTGCTATTGAGAGCTGATGACCCACAAGTATAGGGGATCGCAATAGTCTTCGAGGGAAGTAAAACCCAAATTTATTGATTCGACACAAGGGGAGCCAAAGAATATTTATAAGCTTTAACAGATGAGTTGTCAATTCACCTGCACCTTGAAACAGACTTGCTCGCAACAGTTTATTAGTAGTAACAGTTTTATAGCAGTGGTAGTAGTGAAGTAACAGCAGTAGCGAAATAAAAATAGCAGTAGCGATGATTGCAGTAGATAGCAGGATTAAAATACTGTAGGCACATGGATGGATGAACGGGCGCGGCATGAATGAGAGAGTCCATATAATAGCAAAACATAGGCATTGCAAGTAATAATGATATAAGCATCCTAGTATAAGATAACCATAGGCGTGTGTTCCTATTTAGTCGTGTGTGCTCGCAATGAGAAACTTGCACGACATCTTTTGTCCTACCAGCCCGTTGCAGCGGGGCCTCAAGGGATACTATTGGTAATTAAGGTAGTCCTTTTAATAGAGTACCGGAGCAAAGCATTAACACTCCGTGAACACACGTGATCCTGACATCATAGCCATCCCCTCCGGTTATCCCAATTTCTGTCACTTTGGGGCCTCGGGTTCCGGACAACAATATGTGTGTACAACTTGCAGATATGATCAAAAACAATAATTATCATCATGAATCAATAACATGTTCAGATCTGAGATCATGGCACTCGGGCCCAAAGTGATAAGCATTACGCATAGCAAGTTGCAACAATGGCAAAAATACTAACAACGGATACTAGGCACTATGCCCATAACAATCTTATAGCTATTACATTACCAATATCATCCAATCCCTACCATCCCCTACAACCTGCTGCGGGGAACTACTCACACATGGATGGGGGAATCATGGATGGTTTATGGAGAGGCGTCGGTGATGGCGATGGCGATGATCTCCTCCAACTCCCCGTCCCGGCAGGGAACTAGAACGGAGTTTATGGTCCCGGGATTGGGGTTTCTCGTGGCGGCGGAGCAGCAGAACTCTTTCTGGAAAAACATCGAACCCCCCTCGGTTTTCATGTCAGGGGCTTATTATAGTGCGAAGGAGAGGTCAAGGGGGTGGCCGAGGTGGCCAGACCACCCCTAGGCGCGGCCAAGGCCTAACCCGCGCCTAGGGTAGGTGTGGGCCCCTCGTGCCCCCCTCTCCGTCTCGTCTTCTAGCTCCGGGAGTCTTTAGGTGAAATATGAGTTTTTCTATATTTTCCGGGAATTTTCCTGAAAGTTGGATTTCTGCACAAAAACGAGACACCAGAGCAATTCTGCTGAAAACAGCGTTTGTCCGCGTTAATTAGTTGTATTCAAAACACACAAGATAGAGGGCAAACAACAGCAAAAGTGTTCGGGAAAGTAGATACGTTTTGGACGTATCAAGAGCCAAAAACTTATTTGGATGCGTGAGAACACCATTGATAAAATGGGTGCTTTGATGATGTAGCATCCCTAAAGAATGATCTTGAAGAAGAACAAGAGATCGTAGCCTCTCTTGAGGAGAAACTTGAAACCCTTGAGGAGTCTCAAAATGAAATAATTGTTAAACTCACGAAAGAAAGAGACCATGCTAAAGCTCAATTAAACATGCTTAAAAAGGAAAAGGCAAAATTTGGTGTTGGTCATGATAAACTTTTTAAGGATCTAGATGATCTAGACAATGCCCACAAGGCCTTGGAGAGCGAACACTCTATCCTCGCCAAGTTACATGAGCAAATACAACATTCATATTTAAAAGAGCATGCTATGTTACCCTCTCCTCTCGATATTTCCAACGATGATGCTTCTGCTACTAAGGGCGTGTTCGGAAACGGTCCGGATTCACAGAAATCCTTCGATCCAGCTTCTTGGAACGACTCCGGTGTCACGAGTGGAGCAGGGAACGTTCGGGGTAGCTCCGTCGAATTTCACATGGTCCGTAAAGGAAAACTGCTAGCCCAACCCAGCCGCTGACAAGTTGACCCCACTCGTCGGGATATCCTTCTTCACTCCTCTCCCAAATCCCCACCCACGCGTGCTCTCTGAAATTCCTACCGAAGCATGACAAGCCCTCACCGATTCCTGCCCTCCAGCGGTCTAATCGCCGGCAGTGAGGTATCCTACGGCTTCCTCCCGCCCCGCTGCCCCTTTGCCCCTTGAATCGTCCACTTCTCTTGTGCTGGTGGTCGTGGCCATGCCCGGTCAGGTGGTTGCAGCCTAAATTTGGCTTTCCTTCCCCACCTCTCGAGTTCTCGATCCAGCTGACTGGGAAGAGGATGGAGTTGGCGTCCTGGTCATGGTCGAGACCGGATCGAGATTTGGTGGCCGGAGCAGTGTTTGTGGCTGATAACCCACAAGTATAGGGGATCGCGGCAGTCTTCGAGGGAAGTAAAACCCAAATTTATTGATTCGACACAAGGGGAGGTAAAGAATACTTATAAGCCTTAACAACTGAGTTGTCAATTCAGCCGCACCTGGAAAAGCACTAGTAACAGGGGTGATGTGAAAGTAACAGTGCTATGAGAGCGAG
>NC_061513.1:357576516-357598462 GCF_022539505.1 Lolium rigidum | reverse complement strand
TGGCCGTTGGGGACCCCGCCAGCAGATAACTGGCCGAATCTCGGCAAGGCGAGCGCGGCTCGATGCGGGATGCGGGGCTAGGCTTGAGGCGGCGTCTAGCCAGGGTAGGGGCGTCGGCAGGAAGGGCCGGCGGGGAGGGTACGAGGGCGGCGAGCGCGACCCGGTTGGATGAGCAGCGAGCAACCGAACGAGCAAGACGGGGCGGACGGGGAAATAGAACCAGATCGAACGGTTTTCACTTGGCGGTGGCAGTTCTTGGTAATTTCTGACTGCTCCGCGGTTTGCTGATTCGCGAATTTGCAAAAGTGGTGCTCGAAGTTTTACACAGCGAATTGACCCAGCTTCTGAGATCTAGCTCCGTGGAGTTTGTGTGTTCGGCACTACTCCGCGGTGGAGTACCAAGAATCTGGAAGCTAGGCTGTTCCCGAACACGCCCTAACTCTACTTTTTGTGAAGCATCTATTTTGAAGGAGAATGTTGAGCTAAGGGCTCAACTTGAGTTACTAACTAGCAATTATGGTATATTGGAAAAAATTCATGGAAAGCTATCTACCTCCCATGAGGATTTTTGTAGCATCCCATGATAGGCTAAAGTTGGCTCATGAGGCTATTATGTCAAAGGTAACATCTTGTGAGCCTCATGTGGAAATTAGCACTACTACTCAAAATTCTATATTGCCAAGTGCTAGTAATTCATCCACTCATAGTATTGCTAAATTTTGTGATGAATTATCTTCATGGCCTTGTTGCTCTAACAATGAAGGTTCTACTTCCTCTAGTACTTGTGTTGTTACTAACCATGTATAGGAAATCAAAGAGCTCAAGGCCCAAGTCACTTCTTTGAAGAAAGACTTGGTAAAGAGTCATGAAGGGAAATGCAAACTTGACAAGATGTTGAGTGTGCAACAATCCCCCAATGACAAGAGTGGGCTTGGATTCAACTACAACAACAAGAACAAGTCAAGAACAACAAGAATAAGAAGGGCCAATTACAAGTCAAAGACCCGACCACGATCGTTTGCTTCAAGTGCAAAATTGAAGGGCACCATGTTAGATCTTGCCCTTTGAAGAAGAGGCAAAAAGGGAAGCGGCCTCAAGCTCAAACTCATATTCAACCTCAAGTTTAAGAAAGGCCACTTCCCTAGAAGAATCAAGCTAATGCTCCCATTGTGGAGAAATCTAGTGAGAAGAAGAAGAAGATAAGAACTTGCTACATATGCCGTGCGAAGGGCCACATCTCCTCCTTATGTACCTCATCCAACCCTATCATCATTGATGATGTATATTCTCTTCGCAAGGATGAGGTTGGCAATGTGTTTGCCAAATATGTTAGGTGCTCAAAGTGGTGTCAAGAAAAGAACTATTTGGGTTGCCAAGCCTATTGTGACTAACCTCTTAGGACCCAACTTGGTTGGGGCCCAACAAAATAAAACTTGATCAATAGTTGTTGATGGAGGGCATTGGAGACTTGGCTACATCATGAAGAGTTAAGGGATCTCCATCATTTATATTATCTCAAGCCAAGTCTTTTGGTTATCTTGCTTCTATCATATATCCAATGTTCCTCCTTGCGGTAACATGTGATCAACTCATTTATATTGAAAGTTACTCACCCCTTTGCATGTGTTAGTTTTGTTCCTATCATGTGTTTGTATATGTTGTGCTTCCTACTTGCTTATATTGATAAATCAAGTCGATATATGTTGGGTTGCACACCATGTATTTGTGTTTGTGTTGGAACCTCTTTGCATCTTCTTGTATCTTATTTGGCTCTTGTGAGTGATTAATGGACTATCCCATTATGGGGGAGTGATATGCCTTTGGTAATTTCACAATCCTCCAAGATCAACTGCCCCACCGACTGCCCTATTTGGGCACGAAATGGGGGCGCATGGGCGGCACGCGTACCAGTCACGGGATGGGTCACCGGAGGTGGGCGAGTCCATGACGGGGCCGTCACCTTCGTCCATTGACCCGAACCGTGCGCCGGCGAACTCCAAAGGCCCCAAGAACACGGGAGCAGCTGCGACGTCCGGCTGCACGCAACCTCGTTCGACGATCCGTCGGTCGCGCGCGCGCAGTCACCGTCCACCGTGCGAGGCCCCTCCGTCTTTCGCGCGGACAATGCCGACGACCCCCGCCATATCCTTCGACACGACGAGCTCCCCAGCCACCTCCCATTGACACACGAGAGGGCACAGCCGTCTGTCCCGGCAGAGCATAAACATTGAGGAGGAGCCGTTGTTCGGTGAGGGCCTCACACAAGCCGCAGCTGCACAAGCTCGAGGTCGCCGGTAAGCAAACGAACCGCCAACTACACGGAGAAGGAGGACAAGGTGCTCGTCGATGGATGGTTGACCATCGGGCAAGATGCGTTGACGGGTGCCGAGCGAAGGGGTCCGCATTCTGGCGCCGGATCTATGAATACTTCCATGAACATCGCAAATATGGACGAGAGCCATTTGAGAGCGACCACAGCGAAATATCGCTCCAAAAGAGGTGGGGAGCAATTCAAACGGAATGCAACAAGTTCCACGCGGCGTATGAGCACGCGAGGCGGCTCCCCGTTAGTGGCATGGGTGTGAAGGACTTGGTATGATTCTTAACCTCAACTTATTCATCCGATGTTTGCACATATGTTTATCGTTGTTGTCTCGCTTTGCTCTAGGTGTGGCGAGCTTTGGAATTCTACAAAGCCAACAATGGAGAGAAGACCTTTGCCTTCCCTCATTGTTGGAAGGAACTCCACGGCACCCCCAAGTTCCAGGAGGGGTACGAGGGCTACATGGCGACCTTGATCGGCAACAATCCCGCCAAAGATGCCACGGTCATTGACCTTGATGGTGGGCAGCCTTGCGGTAGCTCCGCTTCTCGTGCAAGTCGTCCACGCGGCCACAAGTCAACCAAAGCCGACATGAAGCGTGATGCGTCGTCCATGCTATTGTATGGCACTTTGAAGGAGATGCATGCGGACGGAGAGGTGTCCACGGACAAGAGGGATGAGAGGAGGCGCGGGAGAAAGAAGAGGACAGGAAGAAATTCTTTGATGTCCAGCAGAAGAAGCTTGAGATTGAAGAGGTCAAGGCCAAGACCAAAGCTAAAGAACTTGAGCTCAAAGAGAGAGAACTTGAGCTCATAGCAATGGCAAGGGCCAAAGAGGTGGAGCTGAAGGCGAAGGAAGTTGAGCTCAAACGCCAAGCCGAGGACAACCTCATCATGAACGCCGACTTGACCAACATGAGCGAGGCGAAGAGAGCTTGGTTCGAGAAGAGACAGAAGGAGATCCTCGAGCGCCCAAATTGAGTTAGACAATCTCAATTGTAATTTTTATATTTTTCTCAAACTATGGCACATTTTATTTGATTTATCATGGTACATTTCATAATATTTTATGGTATTTGATAATATTTTATGTTTATTATATATTATTCTATGTTTACGAGATATTATTATATATCACACTAAGGATCTGTGGCAAGAGGACATATTTTCCAAAGAAATAGGCCAAATGGCCAAATGGCCAAATGACCCAAACGAACGCGCGGACGCGGGGCTCCGTCCGCACGTCCGCTCAGGCACGCAAACGGCCCAAAACGGATGACCCAGCGCGTCCGTTTGGGTCGCTCGGTTGGAGATGCCCTTAGTACGCACAACTGCACAAGGGACTGTGGTTCTTTCTTTGCTCATCGTTTCCCAATCACCGCAAGCTGTCGATTGGAGCCGGAGGAGGATCATGTGCGTTTAGTTGTGTGAAGTAGAAGCCAGCAGAGACAGATGCGATTTGACCTTCTCGATCGTACATTCATCCAAGATCGGATGCTTGATGCGTACAAAATGAAGTGACGATTAGATAGGCAAGCGTCTTTGTCTGTAGCTGGATGGTTGTTGAAATTCAATTAGGCTGGTCATAGTGGGGAGTAACTTAGACTAGTAACATATGCCATGTTACTAGTCTATGTTACTACCCTCATAGTGGGTAGTAACTTATATGTGGTGTCATGCATTGTGTCATTTATTATGTTGTAGACTCATTTCGCTTGATCTAGTATGATGTTATGGTAACATAGCTAGTTACCACTTCACTCTCTTTCTTCATTTATTAGCATGCCATGTCACCAAAATGCATTGAGATATGTGATGTTACTAGCTATGTTACTCCCACTATGAGCAGTCTTAGACAGAGCTAAATTTACCATCTGGCATCCATTCCGCAACAAGGACACGCAAACTGTTCCGTTCACGTCTAGCATGTGAGAAGAGAAGTCCACCTCACGCCATGTGATCCAGTACTCGCAGCATGAAGAATCCCAGTCAGAAATCCTAGGTCCATCCTGGCGGTTGGTTTGGCGATGAGCGGACAAGATCACGCGAAGCAAACGGTCAGAGTAGCGCAGCACACGGGCCCCGCCGCCTGCCGCTGATGAGCTCATCTATTACCGTATCGGCACAAGGCAGCGCCACCACCACCTTGTCGTCGGACTCAGCTTGAGTGACTTTGTGCTCAAAAGTCCACCAGTGACTTTCCTTTAATCCCAGCCATCCAAGGCACATCTGACGCACAGAAATAGATCCAGGCAGAAACCTACCAGACCACCTACTACTTAGTGGTTTTCCTTTCCAGAGTGAAGAACGCGCGGGCGGACAGGCGTTTTGGCGGGGCGGCGCTTGATTTCTCCCGTGCGCTTGCGCTCTGAGAGGGAGGCGACGGCTTCCGCTGCTGACGGAGACTCCGCTGCGCCTCCACTGCGCCATCCTCGGTCGAGATTTTGCCACCTCTGCCGCGCTTCGATCGCGCCGTCGTCACTGAGCGATTCCGCCGCGTCCTCGCCGTCCGCGCCGCCGGTGACGACTTCGACCGTTCCGCGTCATCTCTTACTAGATCGACAAGTCTCCCTCATCCGCTTCGCTAAGAGTGTCGCCGTTCTCCGGCCGTAGGAGGTAATCCTAATTTTACCTGTACGTTAGTCAATTTGGTACACGAGGAGTATTGTTTCATATTTTCTGTAATAGACAAGCAAGTCTCGTTGGTGTAAATCAGTAGTAAAGCTAGTTGAATTTGTGCAATTTTGTGAATTGATTTATGTGGGTTGGCAATGCGAGAGAAATCGGGAGGACGAATGGCACAATCCGATAAGGGGATGCCCCAAATTGGCATGATATTCAAAAGTAAAGAGGAAGCTTGGCTTTTTTGGGCAGCATATGGAGGACGTGTAGGCTTTGAAGTGAGGAAGAGGTACAGCAATAAGAGCAAAATTGATGGTGTGATAACCTCATGCAAATATGTTTGTGCCAAAGAAGGTAAAAGGCGGAACATACAAAGAGAATCCATTCGAAGTGCTTCGAACCTGAAACAAGAACTAATTGTGATGCTCGGATGTGCATTCGGCTGGATCGCTTGTCCGGAAATTTTGAAGTCACCGATGTAGTTCTTGAACACAATCACCTCCTTTACTTGCCACAAACCTGCCACCTTATGGTGTCTCAAAGGAAGATTTCAGAATTTCAAGCCTTTGAAATTGAAGCTGCAGATGATTCTGGAATTATGCCTAAGGCTGCAACCTAGAACAGTTTTCACTGATCAAGATACAGCTATGGGAAATGCTGTAGATGCCGTTTTCACACAAGCATACCATGGACTTTGTACCTTTCACATAATGCAAAATGCTGTCAAACATCTATCTCCGATCAAGGGTGAAGAGAAAGATGAGGGAGAAGAGAAAGATGGTGATGAGAAAGAGGAAGACAAAGAATCACATATTCTCACTGACTTTGGTGCTTGTATGTATGGCTTTGAGGACAAGGCAGCATTTGAGGAAGCATTTGATAATATGAGGAGTAAAGTGCATAAGCAAAGTTGGTTAAATAGTATCTACAAGGTCAAGGAAAAATGGGCTGAATGTTTCATGAGAGATGTCTTCACTTTGGGAAAATTTCGTCAGATTCGGACATACGGTTTGTGAATAAACCTCATTTCAAGTTTCATGACTAAATTTTAAACTTGAAATTCGAACTGCCCAGAAAAAATTGAAAAAATTCCAATAAATCTTATATGTTTAGTTTTGTACTCTGGGAAAGTTTCGTCCGATTTGAACAAACTTTGATGAATAAACCTTGTTTTAGTCTGAATTCAGCTAAGTGTCTGTGTGATTTTTAGTCAGATCTGTTTCTGTGCGTCAGATGTGCCTTGGATGGCTAGGATTGAAGGAAAGTCACTGGTGAACTTTTGAGCACAAAGTCACTGAAGCTGAGTCCCTTGTCGTCCTCCTCCGACCCGAAAGGCAAAAGCCTCCTTCAAAAGGGTCTTTTTTTCCTTGATTGTTGAGAGTGAGACAAGCGGGAGGAGTGGGGAGTGACTGAGTGAGCACAGTGAGCGAGCGAGCTCTGCCTCAAAATCATGGAGTCGTTCAGTTTCCTCAAGTACCTGCGCGGCGGAGCGGTCGCCGGCTACCAGCGCGCGCCCGCGCCGGCCACGACCATAGCCGCGTCGCCCTGCGAGGACGGAGGGGGCGGGGACGTCGTGGACGACGACGCGGCCTTCTTCGACCTCGAGTTCGCGGTGCCGGCAGGCGACGAGGGCGCCGCGTCGGACGACGCCGAGGAGGAGCGCGTCGAGTTCAACTTCTCCGTCGCCGGCGACGTCGCGTCCGGTGGCGCCGAGGTGGTGGCCGTGGAGCCGGTCGGCGAGGATAGCGCCGTCGGGAAGGAGGCGGCGGAGACGGAGCCTGCTGCCGCGACGGCAGGGGCGGAGCCCCCCGCGACGTCGTTCCTCCGGCCGGCGACCAAGTTCCGCGTGCTGCTGCTGAAGCTGAGGAAGCCCAAGGCCGCCGCCGCCGCTCCGGCGGACGGCAACGGCGGTGGCGCGGCTCCCAAGCCGACGAACCGGTTCCTGATCAAGTTCCGGGTGGAGGACCCGCCGTTCGCGTCGCTCTTCACGCGGGACACCAGCTCCCGCACCTCCGACGCCGGCGCCAGGCCGGCGCTGCAGGCGGCCCAGCCTTCGGATGCCGTGGCGATCACCGCCGAGGAGCGGCGCTTCGCCAAGGAGGTGGTGCTCAAGTACCTGAACAAAATCAAGCCGCTGTACGTCAAGGTCTCGCGCCGCTACGGCGAGCGGCTGCGGTTCGCGGGCGCGAGCGAGGGCGAGGAGACGGACGCGGAGCCGGAGCCCGAGCCGTCCCCTTCCGCGACGCCGGCACCCTCCACCCAGCCCCGCACCGCGGCTGCGGCGCCGCCGCCGCCGCAGCCGGCCGTCGTCGTGGCCTGCGGCGTGCGCGCGCCGCGCGCCGGCGTGCCGGCCGGGCTGAAGCAGGCGTGCAAGCGGCTCGGCAAGAGCCGGTCCGCGTCGTCCGCGGTGGCCGCCGCGCCGTCGCCGTCGCAGACGCCGCCCACGCCCACCGGCGGCCAGCCGCAGCGCCGCGACGACTCGCTGCTGCAGCTGCAGGACGGCATCCAGAGCGCCATCGCCCACTGCAAGCGCTCCTTCAACGCCTCCAAAGGTACGACCATCAATAGTGTACCCTTCCGTCCTCGTCTGCTGTTGGCCGTCGGTGGCAGCTAGACGTCGGCCGTCCTGACTTTTGTTTACGAACCGCAGGGTCCGAGTCGCCGCTGCTGCGCTCCATGACCGACCCGGCTCCGAGGACCGGCGGCGCGGCCGACGCCAAGGACGGCGGCGACGGCGCGTGAGGCGGGGCCGTCCGGATTAATTGGTGATCGCCGTACTAGTGAAATCTTAGCCTAGATCGATGCTAGTAGTGAGTAGCATTTTTAATTAATTTCTAGTTGATGCCGGATTAAGAAAACGTGCATGTGTGCGCGCCCTTGTCTTAACGTGGCCAAGAGCTTGTCTTTTCGGCCGCGATGAACTCCTTGGCGCCGTTCTATCTCAGTAATCTGGTAGTGCTAGTAGTAGCGTGCATGTACAATATGTCCACCCCCCAATGTGAAGTTGATTATCGACTCTTCGCTCCCGCGTGCATTGTTGTTGGTGATTTTCTTAGTTTTTTTTTTGCGAATTAGTGATTTTCTTAGTTTTAAGGTACTAGCTAAGGACTAGTGTCATGTCGCATATCATTCGATTGGTTAAAGCATGTCTAACAAACCCCTTAAAACGCGTCCACCCCATAAAATTTCGAAGGGATAGGAGGTGGGCGCAGTTTGGGCCGTCTAGCCCGTATTCGGGTCGGCCTGTATCGGCCGAATACGAGCCCTGTCAAAACCACACCGCCGTCCCTACAAATACAGGGTGTTGTTGCGAGGGGTTCAACCCCTCACTCGCAACCCTAGCTCCGCCGTGCGCTGCCGCCTCCCCGCACACGCTCCGGCGAGAAATTCCACGCCGCACGCCGCAGCATTAGCACCGACGTCAGCCATGTCCGCACGAAGGAGCAGTAGCGTGTCACCCGCCTCCGGATCGAAGCGATCCCGGTCGCCGGACACGCTCGAGGGGGCGTGGCGGCGCCAGTGCAAGCTCTCCGCCGCCGAGAGTCGGTGTGCGGCGTGCAGGTACGCTGGCGCCCTCTACGTGCCGTTGAAGCTCCGCGAGTTCGCGGCGGGCGGGCGCTACTACAAGGCCGATCCACCGCTCAAGCCGATGAGCGGCGTCGACTTCGAGAAGTGGCGCACAGATTGGGAGCAGCAGCGCCGCGCGAAGGCGGCATGGGAGGCGCGGCTTGGGAGCACCAGCGGCGGAGGAGCGCCGCCAGCCGGCGAGGAGGAAGAGGAGGCGGACGAGGGGGAAGACCCCCTCTACTTGCAAGCGGTGGCCGCGTCCCTGAAGGATGCCACCGACAAGGCTCGGGCGGAGGAAGCCGATGCGGCGCAGGCCATCGCCACCGTGAAGGAGATGGAGGCGCGGGAGGCGGAGGAGAATGCGACAGTCGTCATTCTCGATGACTAGATCGCTTCGTAGAAGTCGCGATCTAATGGATCGAGCAATTTTGTAAAATCCGTATGTATGATCTACCTATGAACTGATAAACCATCGAAGAAATTTCTCGGGGTTTGCAATTTTCAAATATACGGGATGAAATACGGGTTCTGCTAGATGGAAGTTCATGCGTGAGCATTTTTTTGATACATGGCCCTCTACTCGCTTTTTACGGGGTAGAAAAATACGGAGCCTGTTAGTCATGCTCTTACAACTGGGGTTTTTTAGTTGGAACCGTAGAGATTTCTTCAGTTATAATTAATATGCAACTAAGAAGAGAAAAAAAAACCTAGCACTAGATTTGCTTCGTGATTCAAAGATAAGTTACAACTGAGATTTGAAACTAAGATCAAAGTTAGTTTAGCATTTCAGATTGTTTTGGGTTCACTTGACAGTGGATTGCAGGGCAGGATGGAACAGCGACATCACAACTCCTGGTAGTGTTCTCTAGTTACTAGGATTTAATTTCTTTTATTATACTTTGCAAAAAAAATGTGCATGTGGATTGGCCTGGACAAATTAAACAGCGACAGTGTAGAGAGACTTGACCCGAGAGCAAACACCATGTTGCGGTGAAAAGACGGCTGTGTCGGAGGGGCAGCTTTAGCACGACCCACCACCACGCAGCATGCTGCGTCGTGGAATTTCAGGGAAAACTGGAACAGAAGAGGACGGAGAAAGGCTGATCCGCGGCGGCGCTTTCCCGGCCGATTTGATGTGCACGCCCGAGCACCATTGTTCCCGTCCGAGAAAGAAAGATGAGATGCGTCTGCGACAGCGCCTCGCGTCGCGGTCGACGGAAATCCGCCGCTGTCCTGCTGCTTTTCTTGCCCTATCCGCGATGCGCTGCATATCAGATGCCCCGTCGTCTTTCTGTCCGCTCCGAGACGTCCCGCCGTGTAGTGTTGTGCTCCCGCTTGGCGCCACCCAAGCCGTGCCGTCCCGTCCGTCGCGTCGGCGGCATGGCCCAATGGCAGGAGCGGTGCGTCGTCTCGTCGGTCGTCGACCTGTGTGGTCGCCCACGCTGACGGCGCCGCGCGGCGGAGCGGGCAGCAAGCACGTCGTCGCGTGGCGCGCCGTGCCAGCTCTGGCCCGCTTCGGCGTACGTGCGCAGGCGCCGGGCACACTTGCACAGTTTCACTTACATCGGCGCCACCGCAATTACTCGACTGCTACGTGACGTGAGCACACGCTACGGTAGTACGTACGCGCGCGAGAGGTACGTGACAGCAGCTACGCCTGGTGTATCCGCACGTACTACGTACAATCACCATAGTTATTGCTTCGGCCGCATTCATTCAGGAAGTGCGATCTACGGCACCGGCTGTTAAGTCTTCTCCTGGTGTTTTCCTATCACTCGTGTGTGTGTAGGGGTGGAAACTGATAGTGGATAGTCCATATTATCCGATATTCGTATTCGAAAAATTTAAAATGAAAGTGGTAATATCCGAATCCGGACGTCTGTAGAAATGGGTATGGTAAATATTCGGATCCGTCTTACAAAAAGCAAATACAAATATGGTATTGAATTTTGAAGCAAATGTGGATATGGAAATGGATATATCCGTATCCGAGTAAGATTATGTCAGCCAATTCTAGTAATTCGACCCCAATATGCCAATTATCTAACCTAGAGAAACAAACAAATTTGCCAAATGGTCTTTTATGTTTTATAATGAGATAAATATTCATTTGAAACTACTATGCATTATATCAGTATATTTATCTCTCTACCATTCTATAGTTGGCTCATTATAAAACATGAATCTATTATTTCCTTATATCCGTATCCGCTCCGAATTGAGAAAACATCTGATCCGTATTTGTATTCGAGTAACATCCGCTCTGAATTCATATTCAGCAATATCCGTATTCACATCTGTATTTGTTTTGGAAATATGGAAAGAGATATGAAAAAGGCACTATTCGATCCGCATTCTATCCGTTTTCACCCCTATGTGTGTGCCCCGCCTATGCGTATCAGCCTAGCGAGATAGGGGGAGCACGCGCAGCTCGTACGCACGTAACAGCAGACTCATTAGTTCCTGCTGGATTGCAGCATCATTGACTTCTTCAGATCTAGATTGCGCGATGAGTCTAGTGTCAGAGTAGCTCCAGCCCTAAACATGAGCCGTATCCACACGCTCATGGGTGCTGCAGATGGAAAGGAATCCAATGTCCTGCACCCTCACTCGCTAGTAGGGTTGGTACTTGAAGTCCTCTTCGCACGGGTCTATGTTCTGATCCGCACGAGCTTTAAAGCACTTCGGTTCGGTAAAGATTGTCGAATCGGGCAGTTTTTCTAGGGCAAGGTCGCAGCCGTGCGAAACCTAACAACGCCTCGTGCACGGGAGCTCGGCGCGGGATGGCGGGAGAACGTGAAATTTCCGAGGGCGTTTCGCGACAACGATGGGGGTCTCTTCCTCATTTAGTCACCTTCTCCATTATCCACCGAAAATGCCCATTTTCCTATTTCGACAACGATGGCGGCAAGAAAGTAGATCTACACCACCGATATATTACTTTTACTCCGGCACCATACCATCGCTGTCCTCTGGACAAAGAGCTTGTCTTCTTTGTTTTCGGCATCTTCGTTTCCAGCACATGATCCGTGTCGCCTTGTGCAACGAAGGCAGGGGCTCTCCTCCTTCTCCGACCCCGACTCATCTCCCTCGTGTTCCATGGCGAATGTAACGCACATTATCCTCCTTTACTATCTACCCCGCCGTAGATTGATTTTGCTAGTCATTGTGAAGGGGCAATTTAGCCATTTCTCATGTTAGGTCGCTCTGATTAGGGAAACTAGATCGTGCTTATCCGTCGTTGATGTCATTCAACCCTCGATCCTGCTGCTTCACAACGGACAAGTCATGCGTGCTGGCTTTCCTCGGCTCACCTATGATCCTATGTTGCAATGAGATCAAGAGAGATAGCAAACTTGAACTACATTGACAACTCCAATGATACAAAGTCTTGCCAAATGCATTGCACGAGAAGAATCCATTTATATGCACTTGTCCAAATATTCAGACGAGACTGCTTGAAAGTAGCATCCACACTTGTAAAAGTAGTCATGTTCCCGCGTTACGTACTATTCATGTGCTAATAGATGGGGTCATAAGTTGCAGATGGATGTGAGCGTCTACGTTTGTAGCAGACGGTCGTTTGTAGCATACGGTCAGAAGTGAGGGGCCGCGGTGGGGATGGATGGGCAGGACGGTTTCCGCAGGGCCCCCGTGTGCCATGCCATGTGATCTCGCCCGTTCGTCGCCATATCAGAGGGTTTCTCACTGGGATTTTCCATACTGCGAGAGTGTGAGTACTGGATCACATGGCATGAGATAGCTCCAGGACTTCTCACATGGTAGACGTGAACAGTTGCGTGTCCTTGCTGTGGAAGTGCCAGTTGGTAAGTTTAGCTCTATCTAATAAAAACTCAACAACCGTCCAGCTACAGACAAGAAAGGCTTGCCTATCTAATCCTCGCCCTGATTTTGTACGCATCAAGCATGCGATCTCGGACGCATGAACGATCGGGAAGGTCAAATCGCATCTCTCTCTCACGGATTATTCAGATAACTAAACTCACATGATCCTCCTCCGGTTCCAATCTCCCCGACCGAACCATCGTGGCTTCCAGCCATCTTGCGGTGATTGGGGAACAATGAGCCGAGAAAAGAACAGCAGTCCCTTGTGCCTACTCATCTCATCTCTACCTCTTTCACCACACTGAATTCCGTGAGACGGACGCGAGAACCGACGCTCTGAGGCATGGGAGAAAACTGATCAGCTGATCATTTTCATTTCAAATCACCGAGAGGCAATTTCTGTAGAATCATGGCAATCATGGTGTTCCTTCTGACCGGGGCCTGGACAAACTCCACAGTCGAGTGTCGCGCTAGTACTACATCTTCCTTTGGAATTGGACCTTCTTTTGCACTGAAAGAAACCCGCGGTGCAGTGCTGCGGTCAGTTTCACATCTAAAAAGATGACCCGGACCTGATCGCATAAAAACACCAGCTGCCACTCCTTCCAGTACAGGAACTTCAGAAAGAAAAAGAAAATCGGATTGTTTTACCGCTTCTTGAAGGCCAGATAAATTGCATGGACCACCACCACTATATGCACAAAACCTTCACCTTACCTACTTCTGTTGTTGCACAGATCACAACAATTTGTGTAACTCGATACACGAAGGTCCAAATTTTTTGCTTCGAAAAGTCTACATGGGATCTTGCCTTGTTTTGGTGCGCTAGCAAATAGACACATTATCACCAACAGTTCTTGTCCATTCTGCATAAAGGACTGTGAAGATATTAAGCACACCTTATTCAGGTGTGAGGGAGCTAGAGAGATTTGGAATCATATGGGCCTAAGTAATTTGATTCATGAAGCTTGTGATGTAGCTCGAGCAGGTAGTTGTTTTCGACTACCTGATTATGGGAAAGTTCAGAAATTCATGCGAGAGGGAGTACAAATATCTTAGAGAAACTTTGATTACTACAACTTGGCATATATGATGGTTTAGACGCCAAAAAGTACATGGTGAGATTGTTCAACCGGTATCAAGGATGGCTATGTCAATCCAAGTGTTAGTAACTAATTTTGTCCATGCAATGAATCCAAAGAACAAAGAAAAGGAAAGCTATTGTAAGAAAGCAAGAGAGGGATTTGTTTCAATCAATGTTGATGCGGCTTTTGATCTTGTAACAAGAAGAGGAGCTACATGAGCTATTATACCCGACGAAAGGGGAAGTTTTGTTGCAGCAAGTAGCCATAATGTTGCTTATGCGCTCGATGCAGCTACTACTGAAGCCTTGGCATGGACTATATCTAGCAAACCAAATAAGAGCGAACAATGTGGTAGTTCAGTCGGATTGTCTCAAAGCAATAGAAACAATGAATGAAGGAGGGTTTTCAAGATGCAGCTCCAGTATACGAGGATATTAGCATTCAAGCTACGACTTTTAGTAGAATAGAGTTTTCTTTTTGTCCTAGAAATGCTAATAAGGCAGCTCATGTTTTAGCAAAGGAGTGTGCTAGCCAACCATCTGTTTGGTTTGAGGAGCCACCTAATTTTATTACTTTTGTTGGTGGATGATGTAAGTGTGCTTTAATTAATAAAGGTGTGCAGTAGAGTCCTGCTGTTTAATCAAAAAAATAAATCAAATGTGACTGCTAGATCCCACAAGTTAATGATGACATGGCATCCATAACTTGTGTTTTTAAAACATTTCAATTAGTAGAACATTGTATTTTTTAGAGAGGTTATCTTTTGTGAATAGTGGTGGACCCATGATTTTCATCAAGGCGTGGGTGCATTGTAAGTCCGGCCAAAATTTCATCAAAATAGGCTGCGCTGCTGGCCGGAAGCCTGAGCGCGTGCTCGGGCTTAGGGACGGTTGGGTCCGCCTATGTTTGTGAGTATGAATTTTTTTTATATAGAAACCATATGAAGATATTGATCATTAGTGGTACCTTTAGTTTCCAAATGTGTTGTGAGTATGATTTTTTTGAAATGTTTGGATAAATGCTAGTTGGTGACACATTGACGCCACATCATCATTGCCTTGTGGGGGCTTGTCGCTAGATTTGCAGTTAGCCAACTTAATTCCTGATTTAAATATATGTAATGTTGGTGGTTTTGTGTAAAATAAGGTAAGTTGAATGTTTTGCGCAACTATGACAACGACAAGTGATGGTTTGTGCAATTCCTATGAAGCCAGGAAACACTGGGAGAGCTTAGTTAAGGCAAACCCGGGCTATGCACGCTAGCCTAGCTAAGAAGCAGATTTGATTTGCCTATGTTTTGATAAAAGCCAGCTCAATTCTAAGCCTAATCTTTACCTCTTCTCCTTTTGGCCCGCTCAAATTTTCTGCTGAAGCTCACTTTTTTTATTAAAAAATAGTATGGGAATGATGTGCTCATTAGAAGAAGTGAAAATAGGAATATTTTTATTGCCAGGAAGGATGTATAGGCAGGGAGTAAACCTAAATACAGCCAAGTAGGGGCATAGACCCCCCTTATAAATTTGTTTTCCTTAATATTTATGAATATTATATGAAGGAAAATTACTTAAATTTTGAAAATCCATGGAAGAGTACCTCTAGTCAGAATCTTTTCTGGATCAATCCCCGGTAGAGGATAGCTTGGATTTTTCTCAACACTGCTTGTTTTTTTTCTGAGATTTATTTTTCATGTACGTAGTAGTTGACTAGAGGAGTGTACTCCACCTGTATCTGTCGTTGTGACATATTTATTTCAAAAAATTGGGAAGTCGCGTGTTCAAAACTCACCCCGGAAGGTTCATGGCGTCGCATCGCTTTTGCATCAGTCACCCCTGTATGAATCATCGAAGCAAATACGGAAATTCTTCCTTCGAAGAAAAAAATACAGAAATACGGAAATGTTTCCTCCCCAATTTTTTTTTGGAGAGATACTGGAGCGTCGTTCTTTCGCGCATTTTGGTCAGTAGATTCATTTTGGGCCCTTGTTATTGACTTGAGAGTAGACGAGCGATGAGCTGATGAGGGCCAGGAGCATCTGCGGTTTATTTGGGCCAACGGGTCAGGGTTCCTGTACTATGGATCAAGCATTCTACCGACAACGCCGCTGGCAGCCCACAAGAGACCAGCTTAACACAGAACTCCAAACTAAGTAGTACGACCGGTCTTGAAGCAGCCCATTTAATTGCCTCTTTTTCAAAATGAAGTACTGTCTCCGTTATAAACTATGGCGCTGTTTTTTTTTCTTCCATAATCAATGGATATAGATTTGATGCATATGTACACCAGTGATTTCGTTTTTAAAATAAAAAATAAAAAAAAATATTTTTGAGTCTCAAAAAATTCTGAAAACAATTCCGCATATAGTCAACGATGTATCCCACAAACGTGTAAAATTTCAAATACTTTATATTATGAGCTATACAAAAATGACAAAATTGTAGATTTGAGGAGTCATTTTCAAAATATCTAAAAGATATCAGATTTTCTCATTTTTGTCTAGCACAAAATAAAAAGAATTTCGGGTTGAGATTTGCATGATTGTGAGATATATCACTGACAATCTCCACCATTATTTTTTGAATTTTTGATAACTTATAACCTTTTTTGTTAACTTTTTTTAATATGGTGAGAGCACAGGAGCTCGGGAGTCAAAAGCAATTTCCGCACAATCAATACTATATTTATATTTATAGTAACAAATAATGGATGCTATAGATACGCGATATGTCAACGATCATAGAATAAAACTTAAAAGAAATAAATAAATTATCAAGGTGTTCGAACTCCTTTTCTTCTTTCATGACACAACCTTGTAGTTTTATGAAGAAAAACAAAGATAGATACCAAACCATAGGCATGTAAATATCAATGAAGGTTCTCCCATAAATTTAATTTGAGCCGCAATGCCAAGGCTATGTGTACACAAAGCCATTAAACTAGTCAATCAACATAGGCAAAAGTACCAACACCAGTATGGCGGAGAAAAAGAACTAAACAACTTGGTCGATGTCGCTGGAAGCCAAGAGTACAAATCACCATTGTTGAAGATGTAGCAGCCGGGATAAATATTGCGAGGATATCCTCAAGATCTAAATGCCCATACCTGAAAAAGTTATAATCTTCTATCAGCACCATTGATGTCGAGAAGAATATCTCGTCATCGAACAAATGACCGAAGATCACTTATTGCAAATGATGCCATCTCCATTAAGGTGGAGGCCAGTACCAAAATCCTAACTTTATCTATTGATGAGATGACTACTTTTTGTTAAACTCCACGCCGTATTCTCCACCCCTCCCGGCGCCAGCGAGACGACTGAAGGAGGGGAACCGATATATCGTGGAGCTGGAGGCGACACTAGTAGTTTCTTTGTAGGCGGTTGAGGGACGTAATGTTTCTACACTAATACCTTAAGCGGCGTAGATTTAGTTAGATTTGATTTGTATATGGATAGAAAGTTTCAATGGAGACTTTTCACTCATTTTTTTAAATGCAACGTTTAACTTAAAACGGAGGTAGTAGTAACAAAAAAAATTCTGTCCAGTCCATTAAAGTTGTCTCATATTTATTAAAATTTAAACGTATTTAGATATAAAAGTTGAGACAAATTTCGTGAAACTAAAAGAGTAGCATGTTTATCTGTCTCTCAAAATAAACACCATACCTTTCCGGGCGTGGACGTGTGGTCAATACGTAGCTGACGGCTGACGTGCAGATTCTGTGTTTTTTTAACACAGGAGGGGCCTCGAAGGACCCCAGAGCTGCAGTTATATAACCATCGGTGGGTACAAATTACATAAAGGGCCCCGAAGGAAAAGCGAAAGTACAACATAGCCCTGACTAAATGCAAAAAGGACCTTAAAAGTATGCCAGAAAAAGCAATCGGATCCTCGGTCCTCTCCACCGTGTCTGAGCCTCCATCGCCGGCCGCCTCGACTCCACCGGGGACGAACTACTTGGTGGTGAGGAAGCGGTGAATCCAGCAAGAAGCTCGGAGGAAGGCCTCCGCGCTGGAGGTTGAGTAGAGCGCCATCTAGGCGTCTAGAAGGGCCGCCCTTAAGGCCAAAGATCGCGACGGCAATCATGGCCGCCGCGTGGTTCGCTCGTTGTTGCAGCAGGAGCCAATCCCGCCACCTTGAAGAAGCAGAGGAAAACTCGCCGCTTCGCCTATTCCCCTCGCCACCATGGCCGGCCGGAAGAGGCTTCACCACACAACACCTCCACGCATGAAGGTAGCCACCAACTCCGGCTTTGTTGAGGGAGACGTCGCCCATCTCCGCTGCACCACGCTCCGACCAAAGGAGCAGAAGAGCATGGAAGATGAACCCTAAATCGCCCCGGATCTGGCCGCCAAGATCCGAAGCTACGCTCCATCTACCGGGCATGAAGCCCACTACCGGCACATGGCCACAAAACCTACTACTACACTGTATAGCCCGCTCCAACTCCCCACAACCACGCCGGATGGCAGCGCCACCGGGGGAGAGGCGAGTTGGGGACGGGGGAGACCTGGCGATTCTCAAGGGGTGTAAGGTGGAGAGAGAACGTGGAGGGGGGGAATGCAAGCGACTGCTCTCTGACAAAATTCGCAGATTCTGTGTGATTTCCTTGGAAACAGCATATGCGTCGATTTCCTTGGAAATACTATGCGTTGGCACGGGCTAGTCTGCGTCCTCGAATCAGGTTGTGCTTGCGTGATCTTTGGCTTCGTCGTGATCAGCAAAAGCCTTTGCATTCGCTCAAAAAAATAAAAAGCCTTGCATCCCGGCGATTGTTTTCAAACGCAAAGCGCCAGGATTCCGGTAGTGCATCTCCACGCAAGGTTGCGCGCAGCTCTGATTCCCTGTGGGGCCCGCTTGACCATAACAACAAATCAAAAGACGCAGGGCAGGGATGAGATTCCGAATTCAAGCAAATCGGGTGGCCCCCACGTGCAGCAGAAAATCGTGGTGGTGCCCGCCACGTTGATTCCACGGTCCTTTCCTGCAGTCCTGCTCCACTTCTTTTGTGCTATGTGTACGCTAGGGCAAGGCCCTCCCAACTTATATCTCATTCTCACAATCAAGTCCAGGCCCCCACGTTTTATCATAGAAGAAACTTCCTTGTGCTGATAGGAGTGTTATCATCATGACCTGTGTTTAAATTAAACCACCAAAGGTATTCTATACTCGATGATAAGATAGATCACACGATACCGTTTTTTTTTTCTATTGAAATGAGGTAAAAACATATACTGCACCATACTTTTGAGTTTTATGGGCTTTTCACAAACGACACGCCATAGCAATTCCCTTATTAGCAAACACAAGTTACGTAAACCCATAAATGCCACGCGTTTTCTTTGGTAGTTATTATTTTGTTTGATTTTCTAAAAAGGTACGCGGTAGAGGAATCACCTACGCCGATTTTTTGGAAAATTAATAAAAACCATGAATACTCGTCCTTGAAGATTTGGACCAGAGTGGTTGGATTGCAGATCAACTTTCCTAACCAAGTGACGCGGGTCACTACTTTCAACATTCATGAACCATGGAACATTTTAAGTAGTATCTAATTTCCCAAAATAACAGAAGAATACCCTTCTGAGACCTCTATATCCAACAATGCATACATCGAACTATTGGTACAAAAAATCACGAGAAAAGTTTGATTCGGTTACAGACCATGCAAAAGGATTTCATCCAATAGACAATAGAATTGAAGTTTCTTTGGCTAAGTATCAAAAATAGAATTCTAAGTAAAGATTACCCGTGAAAGAGAGGTTGGCTAGGTTTGAGTGCTTGCCATTTTTTTTGGATGCCCCAATATTGTACAACATATTTTGTTGTTGCAATGTTTAGTTGCTAAGCTAATCCAGAATGTTATGAAAATGTGCTTTTAATAGAAAAATATGCATTTTTTGGGAATTAGTTGGAAGAACATACCTGACTCAATGCATGATGTATTTATTGTTTGGCTTCTTAAATTCAGGAAACCTAACAAACAATTGATTACTATAGGACTTGATGTTGTATTTTGGACAAAAGTGATTGATCCATATGTAACTGCACATATGGTTATTTGTTGGCTAAACTCTTTGGAAATTTTGTTTCAGAAGACTGGCTCGGCCTTTAAGATAGCACATCTAATGCACTGCACGCCCTTAAGCGCCCAAGAGTCGGCGATTGAACGGTGGGGCCATACCACTCCGGAGGAGACATCAACTAAGAAGCACCGCTAACGATGTATATTACACCCCGAAAAGCCCATGCTCAAAGCGGTGGCCAACCTGGACTCCATCTTGCCGCTATGGGGACTTCACATGTGACCTAGGTAAGGCCTCCAAGGAGGGGATGACACTATGGTGCCGCCGTTTGTGTCCCCCAGTGGAGGAGACGACGTCCGCAAGCGTCGCCATCATCAGGTTCAAGCAGGGCTTTCGCCAAAAAAGAGCAATCTTGATCCACCCTTCGTTTGCACCACTCGCAACGATGTCTTCATAACATGTTGTGGATGGAGACCTGGAGTGTTGATGATTATAGGAATCAAAGATGGTGTAGAGGCCTAGATCTAGGAGATACCTATGATCGCATTGTGATATTGGGGCGCCACTTCATCTGTGTTGGAAAAGATATGTAGGGGTTTGTTCACTTGTTTTGGCTTATGATCACTTCATGATATTGGAGCATCACTTATGCTATGTTGGTAGATTTATTTTTAGAGATCTGGGCATCAAATGGATCTGTAGGAGTTTGTTCACTAGTTTCAGCCGCTCTGTGTTAATGGTACCACTTGTGTTCCGCCGTTGAAAAGGAGATGTAGAAGTTTGTTCACGTGTTTCGGTGAAGTTGACCTATTTTCTGCTATGAAGTTACTTTTTTTCTTTTCCTTTATTAATTTTATGAAATGTTGACTTTACGATTTTGTTTTGCGAGATCCGTTGTGGTGGTATATACCGCCGCGGTTGTTTTCCTTGACTAGTCGTGTACCCGAAGCATTTTCCTCCAAACTCTACTACTGGCAGGGCACATCATTGGTCCGTGGCGAAAGCACCGGGCCGTCCACCCTGAATCTCCGTCGGCCGCTCTCCACCGTCCATTCCAAATTCAACGTCCCCAATCTCCCAACCAGACCTAAACCCCATCGCATCTTATAAAACCCCACCACGGCGGACCTCCTCCCCGCCGCATTCCCCGCTCCACTCCCACCACCACCGGCACCAACCCCTTTTCCTGCGGAGCAGCCATGGCGGAGCACGCCGAGGACGCCGCCCACAAGCCGGAGACCCTGATGGAGAAGATCGCCGACAAGCTCCACGTCGGCGGCGGCGACCACCACTCCTCCTCCTCGTCCGACTCCGACGCCGACGAGCGCCCGCGCCCCTCGGCGCCGCCCGCCCCCGCACTCGCCCCCGCCTCCGAGTTCGCCACCGCCTCCTTCGCCGACACCGCCTCCGTGGCGGCCGCCGATGCCAAGGACAAGATGTTCCGCCTCTTCGGCCGCGAGCAGCCCATCCACAAGGTCCTCGGCGGAGGCAAACGTATGGCCCCTTCACTGATCTGATTACTGCTCTCTTTTTTTTTGTTTATAGCGGTTTGCTTCCGAACGCGTAGATCGGATCGGGGTGTGTGGATCTGGGTGGTTTGATTTTCGGGCTAGATCTGACAACTGATTGGGTACAGCAACTGTGCAAGTTAGCAAGTGGGGTTCTATGCTTTTAGGAAATATGCTTAGATCTGCGGTAACGGCGCTCCACCGAGATCAACGCAACTAGAGCCACCTGATTCGCCAATGCAGGTTATCTTCGTAGGAAATTTGCTGTGGTTGTGCGATCCGATCTTTAAGATTTACTCTCTTTTACAACTATTTGTTTATGCTGTTGAAATGGATGCGACTGGTTTGGTACTTTGGTCAGCCATTAAGCTTATGCTCGCCATGATCTATATGAGGCGAAATTGTCTGCTAAGGCATTATTATTAATCCAGTACTGTCTGCAATGTTGTCTGTCAGTGTGCCAGTATTAACCTCTTTGTGTCTATAGTATCTCCATGAGTAATAATATGATTGTGGTACAATGATACTCGTGCAGTGATGTTCCCTGCGCTTGAATGTATCAATGTTTTTTTCAAGATGAAATTGAATGTATCAATGTGTCTGCCTCATCCTGAGGCGCTCAGTGTTCCTATCGCTTGGTCTTGTGCTATCAAATACTTGCCTAGTGAATGCTACTGTGTTCTGGTTAGTGTATGTATGCTAGAGGCATTGCTTGTTCTTTATCAGAATTAATCGTATGAATGTTCGGTTTAGCAGCTATTAAGGTTAAGCAAAGAAATTAGCAACGTCACCTTATGTCAAACTTGGGCAGCATTTTGGATATGTTGTTCAGCTTAAGGATCTATAAAATTTTCCTTAGTTTTGGAGCACCTACGTGCATCATTAGTTGTTACACAAGACAATATAACTTAATCATCGGCGGTATGCTAGATATGTGTTTTTGTTTTTTGCTTTCAACTTTGGTTGCTAAGCG